>NW_024381084.1:0-30630 GCF_016835505.1 Polypterus senegalus | reverse complement strand
AAGAAACCAAATGATAATTGTCAGAAATAATTGGAAAAAGGAGACATAAAGACAGAGTACATAGTTGTGTATATCCAAACAAAACATGATTCTCATTTCCAAATGATCACCACATTCAGATCCTTTACTCTTTCCGCTTTTCCCAGATGGCAAAACGGGATGGTGTACAATATGAAAAAAACGATTCTGCAAAAACGAATTTTCACCACACATTTTGGGTCAAAATGGATACAATGAAACCCACTTGTCATTCAACGCCTATCACAACATTCGATAATTTTATCTAAAATCAAGATAATGCCTTTATTAAATCAAAGAAAAACTTATAATGGAACATTTTAAGAGCTCATTTTTCTATTAAAAATTGAAAATAGTTGACTTTTTCAAATTAGGAAAGCTTAATATTACCATTCACATAAAAGGTAGTCCACGAGATTGAACAGTTATATTTCATGCAATGGCAATATCCCAAACCCACCGGTAGGCCAGTTTATTTTTTCAATGGAGAACCCAAAAATGGTCAGAAATCAGATTTTGAAAAAATGTCACCCCTACATTGTATGGATATTCCCATTTTGGTAATAATTGTTTTATCAAAATCATATTTTATTGAATGAACTAGAAAGGGTTTTTTGTCACCAAAGAAACATTTAATGATCAATTTCAAAATGGGGTTTTCAATCTTTAATTACCTGAAAAAAAAAAATATTAACCATTAATGATGAGTTTGGGTTTGTCTGTGCATTATCTACCAGTAGTCAAAAAAGGGAACCCGCAACGATTTACAATGCATGCTAAAGAGGGCCCTTTTTGGGTCCTTGTTCAACAATTAAAAGAAAGACTTGTTAGAGAATGAAACAAATTCACTCACGCCAGTTGCTATGCCCATGTGAGACCAAACAAGAAATCAAAATTCAATGCGACTTGAAGAAAATTTAAATTTCCACCTACTGTTTTTACTGAAGTTTTTAAAAAAGTGAAAATAATGATATTAACTTCAAGGAAAAAAATGTATCTTCACAAACACAAAAGGGGGGTTGGGAGGAAGAAAAGCAGACCCCCGAGTTTTAAATAAAGAACTTGCTGGTAAACATTTTCATTAAGAAGTTAGAAACAGTCAGGTTTATGTATAATACATTTTTTAATTTGTTTAATAAACTGTGTTCAGTTATAGCATTCAGTACTTAAATATACTGTAGAAATGAGCTATTCTTACCTGTCCAAGATAGATTACATAATGAGTGACCCCAGTTATTAATTTTTTTTTTTTTTAATTTTTTATTTTAAAGAAGATTTGATTTGAAGAGAAAGACAAGTTTTGAGATTAAAATTTTTATTTTGGGGGAATACTTTTTTCATAGGATTTAAACTAATATCCCTTTCATCAAGTAAGGGTTTCTCAGAACTTCCCAATATCTAGCTGTGTTTCAGGCCTGTTATTCTTTTTTGGACACTGAACGAAAATGGGTACAAACACTGAAGTTCAAACTTTTTCCCAAAATGTGCTACTAAAAGTATAAAGTTCAAAATCCAAAAAGAATTTTAAAAGCCTTAAAATTTAGTATTCTTGATAAAACCATCAACAACGTTTCCCAATTCACGTTGATAAACATTTTTATATATAAATAAACTGTAAATTTATCACGGGGGTTTTAATAAATTTTTTTTTTTGGATTATGATACAAAAAAAAGTATGGTTTTTATTTTATAACTTTCTGTCATTAACTGGGTGAAATTTATAAGATTTTTTCACAGGATTAGGGTACAGAGTTTTATTAACATCAGATCTAGAAGCTGAATACTGTTATCGACTGTTCTGTTATTCAGTTACTGAAACACAAAAAGTTGTAGTTCTAAGCTGAATGAATAAAAAAAGGGGTAAAAATTTGTTTTATTTGTTGTTATTCTTTTTTTTTCATGCTAAAAGTTCCAGCCAGCCTTTTCCAATAAAGGATTTTCAGACATTTCAAATATGTTTCAATGTATTTTTAAAGAAAATTTTGGTTGTTTACAAACAATTCAGTTAATAGTTAATGAAATAAGTCACTTTCAAGAAAATGTTTTGGTCTAAGGGGGGTTTAGTGCAAAATTTGCTTACAATGAATTGTATAGAGTTACATGTTGTTTAAAATTTTTGGGGGAAGCAATATGAAAGGGATTTTCTACTTTTTTTAAAATTTTAAAAAGTTTCCAAGAGGAAAAAAACCCATTTTCTAAAATCCCGTTGTGTTTATGTTAAAAAATCACACACCCAGTAACACTGGTTAATGACATTAACATTTGTCATTTGTTCCTTAATATTACCCGACTTATAAAAACATTCCTTGATTGTCAGCAGAACTCAACAAGAAAATTAAATATTGTTTAGATAAAGGGAAAGACAGAGCCAGTTTTTTTTAATTTTCTTGTGTGCTATATTGAAGCACAAAAAATGAGGCAATGATCTAATTGTAAAAATAAAAATACATGGTTTTTTTTCCTTTTTTTTTTTAATTTTTTAAAAATGCACTTGGGATTGGCATCATAAAAAATCCATCACTAATTAGAAAATTTTAGACATGGTGATAAGACCATTGGATCTGTTGACCCAAATATAATGTTTTTATAATGAATATTTGATAAATAAAAAAAGTTTATATTTGGAAAAATTGTTCATGAAAGGATTTAACCTGTAAGGTTTTTTTATATCAGTGAACAAGTTCTATGAAAATGGAAATGCTTAAATTATTGCCTTGGTTTCTTTTGCAAACCCCCTCAATATTTTTCCTTGAATTCACATAAAAGACAAAAAAGGGCGGCAACTCGCCAGATTCTTCAATATCTCAGGCCAAGGCTGACTTCCTCACCTTCAGTTTTTTACCATCAGAAATCCACTGTCATGAGCTCCCTTTTGTTGAGATGACAAATCACTACCCTGAAAAGGGCTACATTTTCAAATATTTAACAAAAGCCAGAAGCAACTTTTGCACCCTGGGGGGGATTTCCCAGACAGTAACTTTAAACAGGACTGCACAAATCTAACAGAACAAGCATAGTTTACCCCTGAGCAAACAGGGTAAACCCAAATAAGGCCGGAGTTTCCCTGCCAGGTTACTTCACCCTTTTGTTCCCCAGATTTCCACCTTTGAAAGAACAACAAATCCTTAAAAAGCATAACCCCATGAGCAAGAAGATGAGCAAAAAATTAGTTTTTCTACTTTTTTTCGTTTTACGGGTTGCCACAGCAGATCATCTTCTTCCAATTTTTTCGTAAACAAGGAAATTTGTGGGATGACATTAAATTTTGGTTTAATCAGCTTATATTTATTTGTTTATAAAACACTAGAGGTTAAAAAAAAGGAAAATACCATCTGAAAAATTTAAAAATCAATCCCCAAAAAGAAAAGTTTCATTCAGTATAACTAAGAGAACTTTCCCATGTAATTTAAAATGTCCTTTCCCCTTAACCCAAATGGGGGCATTTTAAAAATTTGGACCCTTTAGTTAGGTACTTGTTCTCTTTTCCCTTTTTTGTCCTTAGACAGCATGATGTTCTTCTGAACAGCCTATGCTCTCTGTTTCTCAAAACCAAATCCCCAGTTACACTTCTTTAAAAAAGTATATTATCCCAATTTAAAAAAGCCATACATCATTTGCCTCTCAAAAGTGTATAGATCTGCAGAACCAAAAGAAGTGATTTCTTTGGGTTGATTGTATTTTTATGGACACACCAAAAAAATTGGAAAATTTGAAATTAATTTTATCTTGTTTCTCTCACCGTTATTCTAACTAATTATATATAAAATTGAAACTTTTTTCCAATTTTTAAACACGGGTTAGTTTAAGAGCAAGAATACATTCTAATTGAAAATAACACTTGATTTTATCAGTTTCATATCTTTCCCAGAATTTTGCCTTATTTGTATCACAGAGTTCAACACTCTGTTCAAACACATTGTTTTTCCCTGCTTGCTGGTGATGGTTCAAAATAAGAACAGATCTAACAGGAATGGCAATAGCATGATCATCTGAACAAAGATGGACCGAATAAATTACATCCATGCCCATGGAAAAGATGAAAAATTGAAGTATTACACATAATTTAAAAAATATAGGTCTGAAATTTGGGTAATTTTAGAGAAGGGATTTGGGAATTTTTATTTTTTACCCCCTATTAAACGTGTACAGGGGCCAATAAGATGTTTTTATATAACAATGGAAAAGTCAAACAAAGAACCTGCTACTGTTTTAAAGCACTAGTGAGTCCTTTTTCAATTGTAAAATTTTTCTTTGATATATTAAAAAAAAAAGACATATCGGGGGGAGAAAGCCCAGGAAGAGCAGCTAGGTGATTGGACTGTGTGGTTTGAGCATGGGAAAGATTAGGGGGTTAAACTTTTGTTTAAGCAAACTAAAATTAAATGGTGAATGACTGAAGAATTGAAAAGTATCAAGAAAGTAGTACAGGGGGTTTCCATATTTACTTTAAAATTTTATTTAAAAAATGATACACGGGACACGGAAACTGGCAAAGGGCCCAAAATTTCCCACATTTTGACAGTTTTAACAGCAGATGAAAAGAAATGTTATTAAGATGATGGTAATAGAACATTGGGGAAACTTAAAACTCAACGGTTTTATTTTACAAGAGGGGGTGAATAGAACTAACAAGGAAAATGGCTTTTCTTTTGTAGTATTTCAAAGTTCTAAAAAAACAAATTAATGTTCCAGGGAAATAAACCAAAGCAGAAAATACTTAAAAAAAAACTTTTCCCAGCTGTGGTTTTTACCGTTGTATGTGAAAATATACTGAGGGAACAATAATTTTAGAATCATTTATTTTTTAATGAAATGTTTTGGAGGGAGATGGAAAATTACTAAAGGAAACCCAAGAATTTGATAAACACCTCTAGGTTTTTTTTCAAATAAACACAGACCTCGGGTAAATGAAAAATTTCATTTTTGGCATGTACAATACATGTTAAATAACAAAAATATTGGGAAAAAAGAAAATGCACAGTAATATATACAAAAAAAACCTATACAGAATTTGTTTCTTTTGTTGATGATCAGCTCTTTTTCATTAGAAATAAGTTTGTGAAGGCCATTACTTTTGTTGTTTTTGGGGTTTTTATTCTTGCTGAACTTTCATATGGAATTAGGCAGAAGATAAACAGGGCCATGAAAAATTACATAAAGATTTTTGTACAACTTTTCAAGTTTAAAAACACTGAACCCGCTTGTTTAAATTTTGCACACAACGAAAAACACAAAAGAAACCCAAAAAATAAAATATTAAACAAAATTATGAAAAGGTTTTAAAAAAAAGAATGAGGTTGAAATTGTTTCTTTTTTAAAAAAAAAACAGATTTTGTAACATTTCCCAAAATATAGCCCGGACAAAAAAAAAAAAAAAAAATAAATAAAAAACCCCTGGACATCATCCGGGGTTAAAAAAACCTTGGGGTTAAAACTCTGAAAGGCCCCAAATCACAGTGCCAATAATATCAGTGTTTCCCAAACAAAAAGGGCCAGAAAAGGACAAAATTATTTGGTTTCTTATTTAACTGCTTTTTAAGAAATTCTGAAGGGGGTTAAAAAAATTTATTTTGATGATCTGGGTAGGGGCCAAAAAAAAAAAAAAAATTTTTATATTATATTTAAAAAAAAGAACCCTAATTTTTCCTTCTTTTTATAAAGCTTCCCTAGGAGTGCAAGTTTTTCAGCTATAATTCCATATGAAAACGAGAAAGTAAAATATGTTGATGGCATGCAAGGGGGAAAAGGGTGCCCAAAAAGCCAGAAGAATTTTACAGATTATACATTTAGCAGGCCCAAAACCTTTAAAAATGAAACAAATCATGTAAACCAAATTGATAACCAAATCTTTTCTGTGAAACGAAGATTTCCTGATTTTGGTAAAAAGCCTTTGTTTGATAAGAAATGATGACAGGGAAAAAAAAGAAAACCCATAAAGTTAAGTTTAAATTCCCAAGGTTCTTAATTTTAAATGAACGTTACTTATAGTTATTTAGCTTATGGGTAATTTTTACCCATGTGAACATGAAATAGAATTTCTTAGCTATGATCTGGGAAAAGATCTCACTTTTAGAAGGGGGACTGTTACATTGTTTAAAACAGAACATTGACAAAGTTTTAGACCCTTTTCATTATATATATTCCAAACTTGAAACAAATAAGTAACCAAAAAGTTTAAAAATAATTTTTCTTTTTTTTTTGTAGTCCTTTTTTTTTGTGTGAACCGTTTGTTTTTAAATTTTATAAACTTTTAAATGAAGATATCTGGGTTGTGGAATTGTTGAATCGTGTCACAATTGCCTTAACTGTTCCATAGGCAAGCTAAAAACAAAACTTTGGAAATTTTTGGGGAAACACATACAGATATATTAAAAACAAAATTGATCAAAATCAATTTTAGCACAATATAATCACTAGGGGGTTTTTGCCTATTGATTTTAATACATGGGACTGCAAGACAGGGGCCAAGTTGAAGAAAAAGCATTTTGGAAAAATTAAACCCAAATGTAATAAAATAAAAAGAAAAATATGCCTTTCCCGTGAGACACTGTTAATGTACTACAGGAAGAAATGGAGAACAGAGGAAATGGCAAAAAACAGGGCAGGAAGGACTGAAATAGGTGGCAATCTGAAGGGGGAAACCTTCTAAAAATATTTAAAGGATAAGTTATGTTGGGAAAAAAAGGAAAAAAAGGAGTTGCCTGAAACACTAAGACAATCCAAAGGAAGAAGTCCCAATACAGATATTTAAAGAATTGTCAAGGGAAAGGAGCAAAAAAAAAACCAAAAAATCCAAAAGCACCAGAAAAAAGCACTTAACTCACCAAAAATCCCAGGGCATTAATGAACCACAATACTGTGGAAATCTTTCCCCTTTTGGGGTGAGGGGAACACCTGAGAATGGGCAGGGGGCCCCACCCTTTGGGGAACCACCTACAAAACACATGGCACATAAGAACAGCTTTCTTACATCAAAAAAAGTTATAACTAAAAAAAAAAACAAAAGTAACACTTACATAAATAAAGGAAAAAATGAACAAAAAAAACATAAAAAATTTGAACCCCCCCCCTTTTTAACACTGGTGAACCATAACACTGTGCTTTTTAAGTTGAATTTTTTGTTTTTTCCAATCTCCTCGGGTCTATTTAATTTACCCATGTAGGGCTCTAAATTAAGTTTTTCCCTAATTTAAAAAAAAAATGTCCATTCTGCAGGTTCAAAAAAGATTTTAATGGGGTGTCCCAAAAATACCCCAAAAATTTCCATACATGTCCATTTTGAAGCCAAAATGTTGTTGGATATTAATCCAACTTAGATCGTAACTAAAGCATTATATAAGGAAATATGGGTATTTTTAACTGGGGACACAAGCTTTATGAATAAGGGGGGACTCCAAAAGGGTTCACTGGCATGGTCTGACCAGGTTTTTTACCTGGAAGAGGCCACCCACACAGGTTAATACAGCTCTATTTGGTCCCCAGGTTTGCGGGCCCCAAAAAATTTAAACAAAAAAAAACTTATATGTTCCAAAACATATCAACAAAGTGGAGGTTTACAGTTGTGCACAGAAGTCATATTTTCATTAAATAGAAAAAAACAAACCTTCAAATGAAAAAAGCAAAAAAATTTGACTAAAAATGCAATCCACAGCAAACAAAGTTCCAACATAGTCCTGAATCAAAAAACCCTTTAAAACAAAAGCAAGAGATAAAACATAACCAGAAATCAAAAAAAAGATATACAAAAATTCAACCCTTAACAAAGTTAATACTGGTTCTGCCCCTGCCTCTGCCTCTGGGTTCTGCCCCTAAAGAAAAAAGAAAACAAGAGGAAGACCTGGAGCTGTGACATCAGTGTGGCCCCCCTCTTTTGGGGTCCACCCACAAGGAAGAAGAAAAAGAATTTTTTTAAAAAAACAGTACATAATAAATTTAAATGGAAAATAAATGACAAAAATCATATAAAAAATCAAATAAAAATAATAAAAGTAGCCAAGTTTATCTGAAAGACAAAAGTTCTCAGTTTTAGTTTACTTCATAGTTGATTCTACAACAGGTGTTCAGACCAATATCTTCATTTTTTAAAAGTTTTTTAAAATTTTTAAAACAAAAAAGTTCCACAAAAATAGAAAAAAAAAATGTATATTCAAGAAAAGTGTCCCTTTTTAAGGGTTATATATCTTGTTTCATTCTTTAAACTTTTATACACCCTATCTGAGGCAAATTGTCTAAGATTTCAGAAAAATGCATGCCATCTTCTGTTCTATCTGCAAAAATATTAAAGTCCTTTCTGCAGTAGGACTATTTCCCCCCTGGGTTTATTAACACTCTGTTCTCAGATATAGCTAAGAAAGTTCAACTCATGTTCTTTTTCAGGTTGTATACCAAATTTTAGGCAGCTGTAAAACTGATATTCTATAGAAATTCAAACATATAATTTTTAAAATAAACATTAACTTCTAAGATTGAACATCATAATCCATTTTTGAACCTCTAATCCAACAAAAGGTCTGGGGTCTTCGACCAATCCCAGCCAACCAGGGCACAAGGGAAAAAAACCCCGGGAGGGGACACAAACCCCCACACCAGGGACAATTTGGGGTCTCCAGTGCACCTAACCCGTCTTTGGACTGTGGGGGGGAAACCAAAAACCTGGGGGAAACCCACGGACATGGGGGGAAAATGAAAACCCCTGGGAGGACCTGGGGAAGAAAACCCGGGGCTCCCCATTATAGGGGCTCACTGCACCACCATTCACCCCCTTTCTCAACAATAAAAAAAATACATAAACACAAAATTCATAAAGATTCTGCTGTCTGGCAAAAAATATCTAACTGTGGTTCAATTGTAAATTACCCCAGGGAAAAGGAAAAAAACCCACTTTAAGAAAAGATTTAAAATAAATGTATTAATCTATTTTACTTTGGTTGTCACAAGTATATCCTCTGAAATATAGAAGGCAGTTTTCTTGAATTAATTTTTTCCTAAACCTTTCGAAATCTTGAAAAGGGACATTGTTAAGATTTAAGGTTTCAGTTGTCACATTTGGACCTCTGCTCCTTTAGATGTATTTAACATGCAAGAACATTCGGTATTTATAGAATTATAAAAACACTTTACATAGAACACCATTTTTTGTGGCAAAGAAATACAGTATTTACCATGACTGAAAAAAAAAAAAATTAAATTGAAAAATATCATATTTACTTTAAACATGGATAGGCCTATTTAACTAAGGATTTAAAAATCTTTTTTAAAAAACAACGCCAAATTTTCAATGGGGCAGTCACAAAAACCAGGTAAGTGGGGGTTCAAAAGTTGAAGATTCAAACTGAACATTCTACCAAAAACAACAGAAGATGGATCCCTTTTAATGGGTGGGGCTTTTAAATTTTGTTTTAAACCCTTTTGAAAGATTTCCCGGGAAAGCAACAACACCCCAAAAAAATAATACAAAATTTTTATCTGATCACAACTTTTCAGATCCCTGGGGGTTTTTAAACCCAAACTCAAGAAATATTCTTTCTACTCACCAGTCATCACTTACCAAGGTTATTACTTCATAGAAAAAACTTTTCCAAGATTAAATTTGTAAAAATGCTATTGATTTGGACCATGCCCCAATGATTTTGGGGTAAAAACAACCTCATAATCCCCCCGCAGATGGGCCTCAACCCGCTTCTATTAGCTGCGAAATTTAAAAAAATGAATTTATATCCAAAAACAATTTCTTTTCAGAGAAAAACATCCCCTGAGATCTCTGCAGGAATACTCTGGGAAACTCTTAAGGCCTTTTAAGGGACATATTATCTCATATTTTTCCCACAGAAATAAATCAAAAGGGAAGAAAGTAGCAGAGATAAAAAGAAATTACTAAAATAGATGAAGAACACGAACTCCAAGCGACTCTACATAAGAGGAGGCAGGCTCACATTCAAAATTTAAAACCTCTTGACAACCAAAGAAACTGAACATCTAATTTACAAACCCAAACATCATTTTATGAAATGGAGAAAAGAAATAAGTTTTGCGCAACAAATTCCGCAGATAAGCGCAATCTGGGTAATCCTAACACAACGGAGATAAAAATCAACAAAAAAAAAATTTACATTTTTAGAGACTACAAAACCCTATATACTACTGAGTTTAAAAAGACTATAAATCTAATGCATTTCGGGATACATTCAGATCCCCAAAAATTACCTTTTTAGTGTGGGGGAAACCCCGAAAACCTGGCATTACAAATTAGGGATGCTATAAATCACCCAAGGTGGAAAAGCAGGGGGCCCTGACGGCTACCCTGCAGATTTTTACAAAAAATTTCCCCCCGCTAGCCCCCTCCTATTACAACATTTACAAACCCAGAGATAAAAATTTCTTCCCAAAACCCGGAAACTTTAAATCGTTTTTCCAAACAAAATAAGGACTTATTACAATGTGCACTAAGACCAATTTCACTTCTGAATAACAACGTTAAAATACTCTCTAAAATCATAGCTAGAAGGATGAAGAAAGTGCTCCCTCGGTATATATCACAAGACCAAACTGGATTTATTAGGGGCCACACTTATCTTCAAATCTTAGGACGCCTGTTTAATGAAATATACTCACCAACTAAATCAAACACCCCAGAAATATTATTATCATTGGATGCAGAAAAGCATTCGACATGATTGAATGGAAATACCTTTTTACTATATTGGAGAAGGTCCCAATATGGGTTTGGGTTTGGCCCAAACATTTGTGCATGGATTAAATTACTGTATACTAACCCAGAAGCTTCAGTTTGCATCAATAACATTTGCTCAGACTACTTTAAACTAGAACGTGGCACAAGACAAGGATGCCCTTGTCACCGCTGTTAGTTTGATTGCCATTGAACCACTGGCAATACATTGTTGAAATACTGATCAGATAAAGGGGATTAGCAGAGAAGGACTGGAACTGAAAATCTCATAATATGCAGATGATATGGTACTGTATATTGGACTCAGAAAATTCTGTGCCTGCAGTCTTAGCAGCACTCACAGAATTTCAAAAGCTCTCTGGTCTCAGAATTAATCTGAATAAAAGTGTACTCTTTCCAGTGAATTCTCAAGCATATAATATTAGATTAGACACCCTACCTTTTATCATTGCAGAACAGTTTAAATACCTCGGGTAAACATCACAAGTAAACATAAAGCTATATCAACAAAATTTATCGCCTGCATGGAAAAAATTAAACAAGACTTGCATAGATGGTCAACCCTTCATTCACACTAGCTGGAAGAATTAACACGTTAAGATGAATATTCTTCCTAAGCTCCTTTTTTTATTTCAAAACATACCAATATACATTAATAAATCGTTCTTTAAGCAATTAGATTCAACAATAACCTCATTTATTTGGAATTCAAAACATCCACCATCAAAAGAGCGTACCCTACAAAGACAAAAGGCAGAAGGCGGCATGGCTCTACCTAACTTCCAGTTTTATTACTGGGCGCAAATATACAGGCGATAAGAACCTGGACACAAATAGAAGAACATACACAGGCATGGACGCAATAGAAGTAAAATCCTGCAGTACTTCTTGTATTCCTGCTCTGCTCCAATAAACACACGCTATCGGCAATACACAATAACCCAATTGTGCTCCACTCCCCTTAGAATCTGGAACCAATGTAGAAAGCATTTTAAGACGGAGAAGCTTCTCTCTGTGGCACCCTGCAAGAGAACCACCTCTTCAACCCTTCACAAAGCATATGCAGTTTTAATGTCTGGAAAAAATATGGAATTAACTTGCTTAGAGATCTTTATATAGACAACGCTCTTTGCTCCTATGAACAATTACATTCCAAATTTAACATTCCAGCTACATTTTTCACTATCTTCAAATCAGGAACTTTTAAACAGAACCTTCCAGATTTTCTCATCTTGCACCCTCATCCACGCTGGAAAAAATATTGCTCAATTTTAGGAATTAGACTCCATCTCTACAATATATAAAATCATTTTACAATCCCTTCTTTCAAAGATCCAAGAGGACACTGGGAAAAGACTCTCAATTAATATATCAGAAAATGAGTGGAAAGTAGCAATGCAGAGAATTCACTGAGCTCCATATGCAAAGCATACAATTATACAACTTAAAATTATATATCGAGTACATCTGTCTCGACTAAAACTCTCCAAAATGTTTCAGGGCATGATCCAACCTGCTAACATGCAAACCAACCCAGCCTCACTGGGTCACATGTTCTGGGCCTGCACCAAATTAGCACATTATTCTGGACAAAATTTTAATACCTCTCAGACAGCCTTGGACTTACAATCCTCCTAACTCATTAACAGCTTTTTGGGTTCTTCCAGAGGTTTTAAAGTGGAGAAGGACAAAAAAATTTTGGATTGCATTCACTAATGTTGGACGGACTTATTCTGAAAAGGGGAAGAACCAAACTTCCTCTTTAAGTCAGTGGGAAACTGATGTGTTATACATTTAAAAAACTCAGTTAGAGGATCTGTACAGATTTTTTTCAAAACATGGCAGGATTAATCAGTAATTTTTTTAAAATAAGTTTATAAAAGCACAGGAATTTATTAATTTAGGTTTTTTTCGCCTTAAATTTTAAACTTTTTTGGGATCTCTCTCTCAGGGGGGGGGATCGACTGTTCTAACAAAATTTTTTTGAAAAACTTGATTCAGGTATTGATTGAAATAAAAAATAAATAAAAAAAAAGGGAGGGATGGCCAGTATATAGTCTGGAACTACTTTGGGAACTGAGAACTGAAAGAGATAAAGTCAAGGTAAGAGATTTGATGTCACAATGTAGTTGCGGGAAAAAACACTGAAAAAAGTAGCAAAAATTAATTGTTTTGTTTTAAGGGGAAAAATAAAAACCCTCTACACTGTAATCCTAATCAAATTAAAATTCATAACCAGTAATCCAGTTACAATGGAAATAAATTTATTGTGGGACAAGGCTGACTTATAACCATCAAGGGAAAAAATTTAAATATTTAAGATCCAATTGGGAGGGAAAAAAAATCAGGGCAGACTAAATCCAAATTAAATAATCAAATCCAAAGCAAAGGGCAGGGGGTAATATTTTAAAAAATTTAACTTTTTTTGAAAATTAGTTTTTTAATTTTTTTTAGTTACAAAAGTAAATTTATCCAGGTTACTTACAAAAATTATAAACAAAGGGAAAGAAATTGTTTGAAGTGGTTTACACGTTTTTAATTTTAGCAAAAGGGCCCGCCCCCCCATGGGAATGACACACAGGCGTTCACTGCCCCAACATACGAAAAACCGGGCCCCAATTTGTAAGGATTTTCAAAAAAAAAGATTGAAATGCCAGTGAACAACGGGTTTATAGTGTGTTAAAAGAACCCCGCATGGGGGTTGCCGATACCGGGGTAGAAAAGGAGGAATGTGAAAAAAAGGGGACAGACATGGGGAATTTTTTTCCAATGTATGTTGAAGACAGGGTTTTAGGCCCCAAATTTAGGGGAAAAAATGACAAGCTTATTGGTCTGATTGCCTGTTTTGGCCACAGGTTTCAAATGTTCTAATTGAGCACAAATGGAGCAAAGTTTTCAGTTGATAGTTCTATGCATAAATGTAACTGCCCCCTAGATTTTGCCCCCCAAAATTTCCTAAAAGAAACATGGTAGGGGTGATAGTTGCTCTTGGGAGTTTCAATTGAACGATATTCTTAATTTTTTGAAGATTATTGAAGCTCTGACACATAATAAATTTGAATAAGCTGGACTTTTTGCAATTCCCCCTCGCCTGCCAAATGGAAGACAGCTAAAATGGAGGATAAACAAACATTTGGCAAAGAAACAGTAAAAAAAATTTAGATGGAAAGGGACATTCAACTTAATACAGCCCTATTTTCCCTATGATTTATGAAAATTTTTGATATTTGTTGGTTGATCCATTAGTCATATGAAAAAAGTTTAGAACCCTTTTTTAATTTTTTGGGTTTTTTGTTTACATTTTTATTTAAAGAGCAATTTTTTAATATATGTGCCTTAGGGAAAAATGTATGTCAGGTGACATTGTTTTTTGGGATTAACGAAAAGCATCAAAAAAAATTAGAAGGGGTAATTTGGGACCCCAACAGAGATATTATATCAATACTTAGTTGGCCTCCGCAAATATAACAGCCTTTTCAGTTCAGTCTCACCAGTTTATTAAATTTGATGGCTCCCAAGATGTACAGCCTGCTTCAAGTCATCCCATAGTTTTTCAGATATTCAATGGGGACCGGCCATTCCAGAACATTTGTACTTCTCTCTTATGAATGCCTTTGTAGATTTCAACGTGTTTTGGGTCATTGTTTTGTTGGAATATCCAACCCCTGCATAACTTCAGCTTTGTGACTGATGCTTGAACATTGTCTTGAAGAATTTTGTTAAATTTTGGGTTAAATTTCATCCATTTAAAAAGGGGCCCCCAGCCCCTGCACCCACACAGCCCCACAGCAGATGGAACCTCCAAAATTTGACAGTAGGGGTGTTTTATTGGGAATGCGAAATTTTTCTTCTGCCATCCCCTTTTTGTTAGCCCAAAATTAATTGTTCATCAGTCCAAAGCATTTTTGTTCCAAAATTAATCTGGTTGTCCAAATGAGCATTTCATCAAAAATTTGTTTGTATATAGTACAAAAAGGGGCTTTTTCTATCATCCCCCAAAAGATGTTTTTGTGCAAATTGCGCTGAATTGTAGAACAGGGTTAGATACCCATCTGCAAAAATTTTCTGCAGGTTTTTGGAGGTGATCTGGGTTTTTTTCCCTTTACCATTCTCACAATCCGCGCATATGCCGCTCCCGTATTTTTCTTGGCCTGCCATGGGGTTTGCAACCCCTGTAGCCTTCCATTTCCCGATTGCATTCCTTACAGTTAAACGACAGTTTAAACCTCTGATAGCTTTTGTAGCCTTCCCCCAAACTATGATACTGGCAATCTTTGTTTTCAGATCTTTTTAAGTTGCTTGAGGATCCATGCTGTCACCTTCAGAGAAGAGTCAAGGGAAGCACAACCAATTGACCTTAAACCTTTTTTTCATGATTGGAAATCCTTGGGAAATTCAGGCTTAATACTAATCCAACCAATTTGGTGTTAAGTAATCAGTATTGAGCAGTTAATGCATTCAAACCCAAAATTACAAGGGACCCACATTTTGCACACCAGTTTTTTAAAATTTTTTTTAATTTTAACAACTAAATGCTAGTAAAATCTTTTTTAAAACACCCCCGTACCCGATTTTAAAAAGAAAAAAATCCCTTTAAATTTTTTTTGAAAAATAGAGTCAATTATAAGCTGAATTCCCAAACCAAGACTTTTCTTTTTGACCCTATATAATCAATATTTGTAACAAATGTTGTTGAAAAAAATACTGATATAAATATAAATGTCCCAGTCTTTTAATTCCTTTTTTAAATTATAATTTGTAACAATTCGCCATGTTACCTTTTTTAATTTTGTTTGTTTAAACAAAAATGGGAAATTCCCTTTAATAACCCAAGACTGTGTGGTATGTAGTTTTTCCCCGAGTACAGTATTCAGCATTTTTGTCCTAAAAGGGCTATCAAACAAACATTACCTTGTATTTCTATTGTTATTAGTTTTAAAATGAATAGAATTAGCGCTTTACCAAGATATTGATTTAAAAAGGGTTTAATGTTAACCTCTTTTTATTTTAAAAAAATGATTTTAACCAAACATCCTCATTTTTAATGCTTTACAGGGCTTACCCCCCAAATCTTCTTAAATCACATGCCTCTGAGCTTTGGGGTTTAACTCCTGAAATATTTTTTTTCTTTTTTGTAAAATTTTATCGGATCATTTACTGAAAATTTATTTCCCATATCCCCTAAATTTAAATTGCTCTGACTGCAGGGTCAAAAATTTATCTGAACTTCCCGTCAGAGACTGGACAAAAAACATCAGAGGAGAGGGGGAGAGCCCTGGGGAACAAAAAGAACAAGAGCGAGGGGGCGGAGATTCAGGGGGGATAGGGAGGAGAAAAGGAGACAAAAGAGGAAAAAAGCAAAGCAGAGATGAGCAAATGGACACTTTTGATTTTTTTTTATGATGTCGAACTTACCCCTTTATAGAAGAAACCATGTGAATATTTGCTTTAAAAAGTAAGGTGCCCAGCATCCATCGCTTACCTGTGTTCCTTTAAGGGGAACACAATATTATTCAGCACCAGAGTATTTTTAATTCACCTAGTTTGGGCACCAAATGGAAACTTTCAATTTCATTTTATCTATATTGTTTCATATCACCCTTTTAATGTAATTTTAAAGTAGTTAAATTACCGGCTATAAACCCCAAAAGTCGATTATTAACCCTCGTGGAGCATTGCATTATAGTAAAATCAACATCATTCAAGATAATCCATACAACATAAACACTGGTACTGTATTTTCTTTTCTTTATTTTAAAACTGCCTAAGTTCCCCAAAATCATATTTTTTTTTATTGGGGTATACATTTAAAATTTAAATTTTTGACCCTTTACCATTTTGGCCTTCAGTTTTCCTTTTAAAATTCCCAGATCATTTTACCCGAAGAACTCTTTTTTTCGTCTCACTAAGCCCCTTTATAATGTTAAACAAATTCTTTATTATTAATTTGGTCCCTTTTTCAGCCATCTGCAGTTATCTTTAATGGTGTAAACATTTTTGATAAATTGAACGGGAAAATTTTTTGCATTTTTTTAAAAACATTACTATGAACTTTTATTTCTCATTTTTCTTACTACAAACTTAAAAAAATTTTTATCCCTTTTTTTTTTCTTGTTTTTTCAAGAATGCAAGGTTTTTCTGATCCTTTTCTAGCCCTTAAGATGTTGTAATCCACATGGGGTTGATGGGGATCCCACCAAAAAGGATGGTATGTGGGAAAACTGAGAAAAAGGGGTGGGGTCCCCCAGGAGAAAGGAAAAAGCCAACCCCAAGAGATAGCCAGAAAGAATGGAAGAAACCCATCAATTGTAAAGGGGGGAAAAATTTGTCCCCGGACATGGGTGCCAAAAACCCCCGATCTGTCCCAAAACCACAGGGAATGCTGGGAGATGGTTGACCAAAACCTGCCGGAATCAGGTGCCACAACAGGGACCGTCAGGAGATGGCCCCCATTTATGGGGTTATAGACCTGGAAGTGTTTTTGGGCAGGGCCCCGGCACCGGGACTACCCGGTTTTTTAAAAAGGAACCCCCTCCCCATCCGGAGCAGAGCTGAGAGGAAGGAAATTGACTGGGAGGCAGGCTGGGGAGAAACTGTGAGGGAATTAAATTGGGGAAAGAAAAGGCCGTGGCTTTTTTTAAGCAGGGGCCCGCCAGGCATTTTTTTATGACACGGGGCGGCAAAACAGGAAAAAAAAAACATCTGTCCGCAAAGGGTTTTCTATTTTTCATGATACCCCGCCCCAGTTTAAGGGGGGCAGGCTGAGCGGGGGAGGAGAGGATGAGGGGGGGTGGGGTTGGGGGGGGGGCGCAGACTGCATCTCCCCAAATGAAGCGGGCAAGGAGGGGGGTAAACTATGTCGGCACCGACTTTCTTACAAATAACTTTCTTTCAAAATTTTTTAAAACACAGACCAAAAATTTGGGCTTTTTTATTTATTTTTTAATTTGAAATGGCTAAAAAAATGGTAATAAAAAACTTTTGATGTGGGGGGAATTTGGGTTTTGTTTTTGATTTGGGGGGAGTGAAGCATTGGGGATGATGGAAATCTGGATTCCA
This sequence comes from Polypterus senegalus, assembly GCF_016835505.1. NCBI lineage: Eukaryota > Metazoa > Chordata > Cladistia > Polypteriformes > Polypteridae > Polypterus > Polypterus senegalus. The sequence goes on along the minus strand of NW_024381084.1, from coordinate 12,866 downwards.
TTACTTAGTAAACACAGGATGGAGAAAAAAAGGAAACTGTCTGCCCAATTTGGGGAAAAAAAAAGATGATGAGGGAAAGGAAAAAGAAAAAGGGAGAACAATATTCTCTTTAGATTAAGGTATTCATGTCAGGAATTATGGTAAAAATTAACTTTTACTTTTTTACCTTCTTGCTTATAAAATGCTATGCTTATTTTGCAAAAAAAAAAAAAAACACAGTAAAAGCCAAATATACAAACCATCACAAAAATTTTAATTTTTTAAATACCTTTTGGAACATTAATTTTTTTTCCAGTGAAACAACAAAACCCGGGACTGCACCCGAATAAAGCCAAGAACAGTTGTCAGTGGTCAAGAGTGGTGTCACTGATGGAGAAGCCCCATATCGGGGAATTTTTTGGGTTTTTGAAGGCAGAGGAGTCCACAGGGCACCTTGGCATCCATGCCCTACAAGATTTGAGGGTTAAATTTCCTTTAACTGCAGGGGACAATCAAGCAACGGGCAAACATAAAGGGGCAAAATAAATTGCCAGGCTCTTAGAAAAGAACCGGTCGGTTTGAATTGGGCCCATACATTAAATTTAGTTGTGGGGGTTTTTGGTAAGGAGCTATTTTTGTACGGGCCCCAAAATTATTTTCAGCCCCCCGAGGGTCCATTTTTAAGAACCATGTGAGATCCCCTTTAAAAGTGTGGGAGAAACAAGGGGGGAGAGAAGGTCAAGGGGGACCCAGGTACCAGGCTGCCGTGGAGAGGTTTTAAATTGGGTGAGAGACAACACCAAAGACCCCAAAAAGGTGAGGTCAAGTCTTTTTCTGAGAATGGGGTTCGCATCTGCACGGGGTTTTTTGGGGACATGTATCTGCAATACAGCATGTCAGCAAAAACCCTGCAGTTTTCCAAAAAGCAGTCGACTAGCTTGAATCTTTGAAGAAGACACAAGGTCTCCCGAGCTACAGGGAAGTGGTTTTTTGACGATAGATGGAGGGCCAAAAATTTTGAAGAAATGAATGGGGTTTTTGAAAAAAAAAGGTTTAGGGGCCCCGCGCCACTTCATATGAATCAAGATGATTTCAGTGATGCCCCTTTGGAATTGGGGATTATTTTTAAGTTGTTTTTGATGCAGCCCGTCAGCCTTGGGGGGATTTTGCAATTGGAAAAGGGAAAACAAATTTGGGGGGTTTTACAAATTTCCCTGTTTAGATGAGGGGGGGAGCGTAAGCACTAGGTACCACACGCCCCAAAACTTCGAGGAAGTGAGAGCTTTTGCAGGAAATCAAGAACTTCCCTCACCTGCCATCAAAAAATGAGCCCCCTTGAGCTTATCATTTCATGCACGAAAGGGTCATCTGGGTCTACCCCCAAATTTTGGGCTGCTCTCAGGATTATTACCCGCCAGGCTGGGTCGCAAAAGGAGCTTTTCCAAAAAGGGAAATTAATAAGAAAACCTGAGGTCAACCATGTCTCGGCGCTCATGGTTTGGCCCCTTAATCATTCAGTAGGGAGCATATCTATATGATCCTTTTATGACTTTGCATCTAGAAAGGCCAGAAATGTCAGATTTTAGTTTCAGTTTGTGTTTCGTTCTGCAGTGAAATAATTTAATTTTCTTAGTGTGATTTTCTATATTTTATTTGTATATTATTCTTAATAATTTAAAATATTTTTTCTTAAATAATTTTGGTTTGTACAGAGTATAATTAAGTTATGAGCAGTTTATTTATTTATTTATTTATTTATTTGCAAAAAATTGGTATTTACGGAATGACGGAATTACTACAATAAAAAAGGGGGGTGTACAAAATGTAGTTTTGTCATGTTATTTTTGGGCGGGAGGGAGTCTCGCCGGGAGCAATTTAATGTAGAACCGCCACTGGGAAACCTGTACTTGTTGTTTTGTTACTTTTGGAGGTGTTTGTCATAAAAAATCCATTATTTGAATCTGGGACTCAGAGTATGTTCGTGGTTTGGGGTTTTCCTTAATGGTTTGGTTACATCACAACGTTGAGAAGAATTGCAGCTTTAGAACACCCTGGACTAGATTATCTATAACTTAGACAGAATCAGAAGAGAGGAACACTGATGGAAACTTGTTAATAGGGTTTGCCACAAATATTGCAAAGTTTTACATCACATAGAGAGCATTAAACATTTGAAATTAATTGAAAAACAGTGGAACTTCAGGAACTTTCAAAACTCAATTAATATTTTAGAAACATTGGGGGATAGGAGGATGAGTTTTTTTTTTCTAAATGGGCCCGTTTTAATCAAAATTGTTCTAAAGTCCAACTTTCATTTAAGGCTGGGTTTAAACTTCATGCGATGTGATGCATGGGCCCCGGATGCTACTGCTACACAAGCATTGTACTTACATAAATGTGGAAGATTCCACCAGGTGGTACAGATATCATCACGGGGGAGAAAAAATTCAGCCTGGTTGTGAATTGCTGAAACGCCATTAAACCCCAGGACACCTTGCCACAATATCAATATAATATATAAGGATGCCCTATTCTAGCATGCACGGGGACGAGCAGAAACAATCCTGAATGGGCATCAGCTCATCATAAGCACACACATACACTTTGCATTATTTTAGCATCACCAAATCCCCAAACCTGCATGTCTTTGGGAAAAACCAGAGCACACTGTGGAAACCCACCAGGAAAACATGTAAACTCCAGGAATTTCCAATGTCAGAAACTCTGTAACAAAATGGCACTCACCTCCACCTTAGATGCGCTCAAATGATAGACACCCATCAGGATGTCACAAGATTGTGCTGATATAACAGCTCTTTGAGCCCTTTAAATGCCTCTTGGACCTCAGTGTGAATAAAATCTTTGGTGCTGGTTAATAAGGTGATGAGGTATTACAGAGCTGAAGTATTAATGAACCAAAGGCAGTAGCTTAAGGCTAAAACCATTCCACTTGTTTTCTGAGGTGGCAAGGGTTTTGATTCGAATGGTTATACTTTCAATTGATCTATGCTAACATAATTTTGTAGAAAAGTATTAAAGAAACAGAACTGATGACTTATGGAACCTGACTTTTCTGTTTTTTCCTTAGATGTTTATTAAGAGAGGATTAAACCTCTCAAACAATATTGATGTAGGTGACCAAACTTTGAAAAAATTAAAATATAAATCTACTGTTTACCAAATAATATTTCCTAAGTTGCTTGAAATATATCATTGATGATAACTGAAGAACAGCCAGTTCATAGGGCATAACCTGTTACTGTGTGCTCTGAGGTGTTAAACTCTGTTTTATTCTTTCTTTCCTGAATACAGATACAATTATTTGCACTTTTTTTAACTAGGTTTTGAATACCTTGATGAAGTCATAGTGAGGAACAGGTATTCTTATGACGATTTTATTGAGTTTGCATAGTGATAAACATTCTATTGAGTTTGTGATACATGTTTAGCAAACCATTCTCATTTCAGGGGTCAGAAAAACTCCACTTCAATCCCGACTATAGGAAAGTTTGATTAATTCACAGTCTGGTTTTCCTTTTTTTATTAATTAATTGTTTTCAGTTTAGTTCTGACAGCTCATACTGTCTCCCCTTAGTCACCTCCTGGAGATTTAGTACACAATTGTTGGGTTGATTTGGAGGCAATTCCATTTTTTTTTGAAGATAGCAGAATCATCTTACTTTCAAGGTAAAGGAACCCAAACAGCAGTACACAGGAGAAGAGGGTATAATTTAGTGAAACAACAAACTTCAGTTTCCAAGTGATTCTGAGTTGTAGCTGGAGGCATGGGAAACCAGAATTTTTTTTTAAAATTCAGTATCAAAACCATTATTATTTCAGGGTTAATACACCTGTTACCCTTGATAATGGGGAATTGATAAGTTGAAATAAACATTTGCAATGGTGCTGCCATTGATGGTCGGGATCCTAAATTTAACCTTAACAGGCATGCTGATTATTTGTAATTGCTGAAGAAGACGGTACTAATAAAATTTATCCCCAGTGCCTGTGTCAGTTAGGACTCATTCATTGGCACCCAAACTGAAGCATCATAACTATTTTGAGCACAGGTTTGACTTCTGCCACCACTCCATCTTTTCCCAATTTAAGGGTGTGCAATCTAATCCCTGCGGGTTTCCCTTATAATAAAAAACACATTTTGAGCCTTATTTTTTTTCTGTTAGATTTAGTAAAAATTTCCCCAGCTGTTGTTGGCTGTCATTTAGTTTCAGAATTAACCTTTACTGTAACCGATTGAATTGTTCATTTTAGAGTTTTCTTTCACCTACAGTACATAGGCACTGATTTTCAGCAAAAGCTCTTAATTGTTCAAACATTCCCAAATGAAGGCAAATCAAAATAAACTGCTCAAAATAATTAAAGGAACACTTTTGAGTATAGCATCCAGTAAATGAAACCTCTGAGATATTAATCTGGTCACTTAAAAGCAGAGGGGTTGTTAATCAGTTTCAACTGCTTTGGTTTCAATGAAATTAACAACAGGTGCACTAGAGGGGCAACAATGAGACAACCACCAAAACAGGAATGGTTTAACAGGTGGAGGCCTCTGACATTTTTCTCCCCCATCTTTTTTTGATTTTTGCTAGTTTTGTATTTGACTATGGTTGGGGGCACTACTGGTGGCATGGGTGATACCTGGACCCCAGAGAGGTTGTACAGGTAGTCCAATTTCTTTTTAGGATGGCACATTCCATTGCCAGAAGGTTTGCTCCGCCCCCCAGCACAGTCTCAAGACATGGAGGAGATTCCCGGAGAAAGGCTCTCTAGGAGGTGGCAGGGGATAGAAAGGGCCTAACCCATCAGCAGAACCGGTGGCGCTAGTGGGCCCTGTGCCCCTGCCCGGCACCGTGAAACTCGATTGACATTTGCCATAGAATACCAGAATTGGCAGATCCACCACTGGCACCTGTGCTTTTCACAGATGACAACAGGTTCACTTGAGCACATATGATGGACATGTAAGGGTCTGGAGAACATTATGCTGGCTGTAACATTGTTCGGCATAACCAGTTTGGTGGTGGGTCAGTGATGGTCGGGGGAGGCATATCCATGGGGGGATGCCAACCCTCTACAGGCTAGACAATGGCACCTTGACTGCCATTAGGTTTGGGATGAAGCCCTTTGGACCCATTGTCAGACCCTATGCTGGTGCAGTGGGTCTTGGGTTCCTCCTGGTGCACAATAATGCCCGGGCCACATGTGGCGAGTATGCAGGTAGTTCCGGGAGGATGAAGGAATTGATACCACTGACTGGCCCCATGCTCCATGCCCGAAACCCAATAGAATACCTCTGGGAATTTTTGGTCCATCTGAGCCACCAGGTTGCACCTCAGACTGTCCAGGGCTCATCATCCATCATCTCATTAGGAGCATGCCCCAAAGTTGTCAGGCATGCATACAACGTTGGTGCCATACAAACTACTGAATATGATTTTGAGTTGCTACAATGAATTTTGGGAAAATGAACTAGCCTGCCGATCATTTTTCACTTTGATTTTCGGGTGTCTTTGAATTCAGTCCTCTAGTTTGATAATTTTCATTCCATCAAAAGATGTGTATCCTTTTGTTCCTAACACATTACCAGTCCATATCAAAATAGATATTTTAGCATGATTTTTCCCATTGAGATCTGATGTGTTTTCAAAGTGTTCCTTAATGTTTAGAGTAGTTTAAGTTTAATGGGAAACCAACTGTAAAGCTAGATACAGAATTTAATGTGATCTCATCTCACCTTGCATTGAGCAAAATTGTAAAATTCATAGTGGAATTGTTATTAGCTTTAGTCCTTATTCCATAATTAATAGCTGGCTAATGCTCATTGCTGTCAAATCTATGGTGTTGTTATAGCCAGGGTTTTTCCCGCACATTTATTTTTCTGATTTATTAGTGTTTTAGTTATCTCTGAACTGTTCTTTTTTAAGTTATTTCTGTTAGTTTTGTTTTGATATTTGTCAATGATGTACTTTTACTTTAAATGTGCTGTCATTCCATGTTCATTGTGAGTAAAACCATAAGAGGCTAGTCCACACATTACTGCTGTTGGTTACTCCTCCTGGCTAGAAAGAAAACCTAGCCGTGGAACACTGAGTTTGTGAAGGAGTTTCTAAGTTTTGCTGTTTAGATTTGGATCTGTTGTTATTTTGTGTCATATTGTCCTGTTTTCTGTATCTCAAATATTAGATAGTAATCATGTATTCGTATATGCTTGATCTGGATTGCCTTTTAGACAAATTCTTTTTGCCATTGTTTTCTTTTTGTTAAATACATTTTCATTTATGAAGTTTAACATTACCTTTTGTTCATAAACCAGAGTTATATGGGGGAATTTTTGCTAAAGTTGGTGACTGTAGATGTATTTTGAACTTTTTTAAGACTTCAAAGACACTTTGCAAAATTTGTCTTAATCCTACACTTTCTTACACTTATTTTATTTTCTTTATTGTATGTATAGCTCGTGAATGCAGCTGACATGAATTGTATAGCTCCAAAAAATTTACAGATTTCATGGACTTTACTTTGACTGGGAACAACTGAATCTGTGGATCACGGGACGGGACCTATGAACATTTCTTTGTACCCTGCGATCTAGTAGCCTGGGATGATCTGTCTCCTTGATTATATTTGCTGTGCTAGTCTGCTCCCGATCCATTTTACTGTGCTCTATGACTAAGAACTGATCTGATGTTCATTCACACCTGGCTTGTGGCTCTGGGGTGATCACGCCTGTAATACCCAGCGTTACTGTTTATGGCTGTATGTTGGAACCTCCAAATCCTGCTACCTCCTCCTGCTATGCTTTATGCTGCTTTTGCTATATCGCTCATCTATCACCAAAGAGCCTACAGAGAAGCACTAACTGCTGCCAAGAACACCCATTTTGGCAGAATAATAGCTCTGCTACAGGTAACCAATGATTTGCTTATGGCAGCAGACTCTGGACAAACCAGCATATTAATTCTGTTAGACCTCAATGTAGCATTTGACACTGTCAGACATGACATTCTACTGTTCAGAATGGAGAACATGCTGGGTATCTCTGGCACTGCCCTCCAGTGCTTCAAGTCCTATCTGACTGATAGGCAAGAGTTTGTCAGTCTTGGCAACAGCAGATCCAGCTCAGCGCCAGTCACACAAGGAGTTCCTCAGGATCTGTCCTCGGCCCTCTTTCTTCTGTATTTATATGCTTCCCTTGGCATATTATTCATAGCTTTGGACTGGGTTATCATTTTATGCAGATGATACTCAACTCTATTTCAATGTTAAAGTGGAACTTCATCAGAGCTTTCTCAGCTTACAACCTGCCTCAGTAAAATTAATACCTGGATGGATCAGAACTCTTTAAAATTAAATTGCAACAAAACTGAACTACTGCAAATTGGGACTAAAGTGCAACTTAATAAAATCAGCTCCTTCCAGTCCATCCTGGCAGTATCTCATCAGACCTGCCTCATCAGCGGCGGAAGCAAGGCGGATCAGCGAGCGGAAGCAGAAGGCGGATCAGTGGCGGAAGCAGAGGCGGATCAGCGGCGGAAGCAGAAGCGGATCAGCAGCCGGAAGCAGAAGGCGGCGTCTCCACAGGCACGTAGCCCTTTGAAAGCACCGAGCAAGTTCACCTGAGATAAAGCCGGCAGCTGACCAGTGAAATAACCGGCAGTGAGAAATTAAAGTCGATCGCTTAGCGGTGGTGGAAACTTAAACGCGTGATTCAGCTCCAACACGGAAACGCAGAAGCACCTATAAAAACGGCAAAGATGACATTTAATGTAAGTTCTATCTGCTCTCTGCCCATCGAGGGCACGTTTATATGTTGTGTGTCCTGCAGTATGTACAGCTCAGGTTTTCCGACCGACAGTGCAGATAGCTTCACCTGCCAAAAATGTTTAGTTAATTTAGAGTTGGTCGGAAAATACGCGAATTGGAGGACCGTTAGGAATCTGATAGCATTAGGCAAACCGAAAATTGGATCGACTCGGTTTGTTTAGACAATTGGCTACATCTGATTCGACTTCAGTCTCTCCAGGTCCCTGTAGTCAGTGCGAGGCGAAATCAGCAGCACCAATTCAGCCACAGGGCGAGTGGGTAACAGTAAGCGGGGTCTAAGAATCCAAAATTTAGTCCCCAGCACCCAGGTCACCAATTCGACCCAGAACAGGTTCTCAGCTCTCCAAGCGCCTGGAAACTGAGAATAATAAAGTGCTCATAATTGGCGATTCCATAGTGCGGAATGTTAGAATTCCAAACTATGTTAAACCAGCAGTTAATGTTAAGTACTTTTGCGGGGGCCAAGATTTCTGGCATAAAGGCCGCATTGGACCGTGTTGCCGACGATGAAGTATCTACCTTATTGCGCATGTCGGCACTAATGATATTATTTACAGCAATCTGAGGTATTAAAGCGGAACTTCATCTCTCTATGCACCAAAGCTAAAACAAAATGTCAGAATTTAATTGTATCTGGTCCCTTACCAAGATTGTATAGAGGGATGTGATTTATAGCAGATTGCATTCCTTTCACTGCTGGCTAGAAACCTGGTGTGCAAATAAAAGCATAGCATTTGTGAACAATTGGGATGATTTTTGGGAAAGGCCTGGATTTTTCAGAAGAGATGGTCTTCATCCTAACTGGAGGGGATCTTATGTATTATCCCAAAATATGGCAGGAAAACTGCCTGGTTGACTGATTTGAGCACCATCCAGGCGCAGTCATGTGATCTTAAATCACAGGCTGTTCTTTATCCCACCTGTTATTTTCCTGAAGCTGTTACCCATAATCCCTGTTGTGGGGCATCCAGTAAATTTAGTCTTGAAACAAACCATAAATTAATTGATAACCAAAAAATAAGGTGTATAATTAGACCAAGGATAAAACCAGACACTGCCAGGGGATCTGTAATAGAAATTTAATTCAAATTAAAACAAAAAATATATCAGCAGTTCAGAAAGAACCATGCAGTTTTAAATGCTGTTTATTGAACATTCGCTCTCTTGGCACTAAAGCTGTTTTGGTAAATTATATAATATTAAGTTCAAAATCTGATCTGTGTCTTCTTACTGAAACCTGGCTTAGTAAATGTGACACTGTTCCCTAGCTGAGGCGTCACCAGATGGATACTGTCCTTCATAAGTCTAGAGATTCTGGTCGAGAGGAGGCCTTGGAATAATTCATTGTAACAAAATGCAAATCACTCCTAAAAATTTAGGCAACTTTACATCCTTTGAGGCATTCATTTTAAATATTAAAACAGATTTCAACACAATTATAGTGCTAGTCTACAGACCACAGGGCCATATTCATTGTTCATGACTGAATTTAGCAACCTTCTGTCTGATTTGGCATAAATTATGATCAAGTAGTTCTGATCGGGATTTTAATGTACACATTGATGTGGAAACTGACACTTTTAGCAAATGTTTTACTTATTTGTTAAATTCAGTAGGATTTTGTCAGATTGTCAAAGGTCCAACTCATAATCATAACCATACATTAGATTTAATTATAACTTACAAAGTTGAAATTCAAAATTTAAATATTACTCCATTAAATGTAGTTATTTCCGATCACTTCTTAATTATTTGATTTAGTTCTGCCCATGCCAGACTCAGATTAAAACAAAGACAGTGCGACATCTAGATTGTAATTCTGCTTCAAAATTTATAGATACCTTGAGTAAGTCGAGTGTAATTGTGGAAAACCATTTAGATCAGTTAACATCAAATGTAAACATTGAAAATAATTTAGATCAGCTAATATCACATTATAATGTGACCTTGAGAGATGCTCTGGACACAGTGGCTCCCATTAAAACAAAAGTGATCAAAGCACATAGAAACTCTCCCTGGTTTAATGAAATACTGAGCTCTTAAATTAGAGTGTCAAAACTGGAGCCAGATGGAGAACAACAAAGCTACATGTCTTTCAAATTGTATGGACAGAGAGTGTTAATAAATATAAAAAAGCCCTCTTTAAATCTCGCTCAGAATACTATTCTACATTAATAGATAGCAATAATAAAAATCCTCGGGTACTGTTTAGAACAGCGGTTAAATTAACAAATGGCAATTCAGATCAACAGTGCAAAATACCAACAGATATTAGCAGTACAGACTTTATGAACTTCTTAAATGAGAAAATTAAAAATATAAGATCCCAGATCTCAGCATCACAGTACAAACCAAATACTAGTTTAGCAGACCCTGTCTCACATTGCATTCAGCACTTTAATAATTTTAATCCTGTAACTGTGAGCAAGTCTTAACTTTAATTACTAAAATGAAACTCACTACTTGTTCCCGTAGATCCAGTGCCAACAAAACTAGTAAAAGTGCAATGGATGTTCTTGCAGCCTATTCTAACATTATCAATAATTCATTATTGCATGGCACAGTACCTTATGCACTAAAAGTGTCAGTCATTAAACCATTACTTAAAAAGTGAGACCTAGACCCACACATACTAAATAACTATAGGCCTATTTCAAATTTACCATTTCTCTCTAAAATACTAGAGAAGTAGTGCCAGTCACTTCAGTCACACCTTCACGATTACAATCTATTTGAGAAATTCCAGTCTGGCTTCGACTGGCCATAGTACAGAAACGGCACAACACGGGTTGAAATGACATTCTGATATCCTCTGATGAAGGAAATTCACTGTAATTATGTTGTTGGACTTAAGTGCAGCGTTTGACACCATTGACCATTCTATTTTTTCTGCACAGGCTAGAAACGATGTTGGACTTACAGGCCCCGTGCTGCTTGGTTCAGTTCTTATTTATCAAATCGATTGCAGTATGTACAGAAAGTGCGACAGTACTCCATCATTTCTACAAGAAGTTGAATATGGTGTCGCAGGCTCAGTACTGGGACCTTTACTGTTTTCACTTTACATGCTTCCACTGGATCTCTCATTAGGAAACATAATGTTAATTTTCACTGTATGCAGATGACACCCAGTTATACCTTTCATTTAAATCAAATGAAGTTTCTCCGATGTTGTCTTTAATTAGTTGTGTTAGTGAATTAAAGGAATGGATGAATGAGAACTACTTGTCTTTAAATACAGATAAAACAGAGATGTTAATTGTTGAGGGAATGACGCTGATCACAGCAATATTTTGTCTCATTTAACTCAGTTGGAATCCCAAAAATTTTTACTGAATCAGTGCAATCTAGGAGTTATCTTTGACTCTAGCATGTCATTTAAAGGCATATTACAAAGTGGTCCAAAACCTGTTTTTTTCCCTCTTAAAATATTAGGAAATTAAGGCTTTCTAAATAAACAGGATTGTGAGAAATTAATTCATGCATTTATCTCTAGTAGGATTGACTACTGCAATCGGTGTTCACTGGCTGTTCAAACTGTTCTCTATACAGCCTCCAGTTAATCCAAAATGCGCTGCAAGAATTATTACAGAACAAGAAAATATGAACACATAACCCCAGTTCTTAAATCTTTACACTGGCTCCCAGTTAAATTTAGGCGAATTCAAAATCCTCCTTTAACATATAAAGCATTAAACGGCCAAGGTCCAGCACTTGTCTGAACTTATCATGACTTACAAACCTGGCGACATTAAGATCTCAAGATGCCGGTCTGCATGGATTCCAAGGATTAATAAAATAACAGTGGAGGTCGAGCTTTTAGTTACAGGGCCCTAAACTGTGGAATGGTCTTCCTGCTTCCATAAGAGATGCCCCTCGGTCTCAGCCTTTAAATCCCGGCTGAAGACTCACTACTTCAGTTTAGCATATCCTGACTAGAGCTGCTGATTAACTGTACATACTGCATCTCTGTTGTTAGTCATTAGCACTATAACATAAGTAACATGATAATTATATTTGAATACTAACCCCCACCTATTCTTTTTTCTTTCTGGTACTCCAAATGTCATTGGTGCCACGGCCCACCTGCCAAGTTGTTTGCCTGCTATGGTAAAGTCATCCCTGATGGAGGATCACAGGAATCATGGGAAGAGGGTCCTTTCATCGGAGCAATGTTTCAGCGTGGCATGGCCAAATGGAGATGCAGCTAGATGGATGAGGTCTCCAGGACTCTAAAAATATCCAAACCTAATTATGTCATATCATCTACTGTTAAACCGTAATTCTAAAATTTTATTATGCTGTCTTAAGGAATTGTTCTGTTGTGTATATTGTATTTATTGACCCCCTACTTTTGACACCTACTGCACGCCCAACCTACCTGGAAAGGGGTCTCTCTTTGAACTGCCTTTCCGAGGTTTCTTCCATTTTTCCTCAAGGTTTTATTGGGAGTTTTTCCTTGTCTTCTCAAAAGTCAAGGCTGGGGGCTGTCAAAAGGCAGGGCCTGTTAAAGCCCATTCGGCACTTCCGTGTGATTTTGGGCTATACAAAAATAAACTGTATTGTATTGTATTGTATTGTATTGCAAAGAATCTTAGTGTCATTTTTGATTCCTCCATTTCTTATTCTGCCCACATAAGTCACATTAAAAAACTTTCTTACATTCACCTCCGTAACATATCACATGTTCCTCCTTCCTCTCCTTTTCTAATGCTAGAAACTTGTCCATGCTTTTATCACATCACATCGATTATTGTAATTCCTACTGGCAGGTCACTTTAATCTTATATCACAGCTCAGCTTATTCAAAACTCGGCTGCAAGTCCTTACTTGAACCAGCAGCAGCGAGCACATCACACCATCTGCTTCATCTTCACTGGCTCCTGTGTCTTACAGAATCGAATATAAATCCTACAAATAACCTACAGCCTTAAACGACCTTGTGCCAAACTACATCAGTGACCTCCATCACATGTGCCTGCCCCACCAAGGTCCTCTATTCCCGGCAACTTGTTGTGCCCCACACCTACCCCATGGGGGAAGGG
>NW_024381083.1:0-37970 GCF_016835505.1 Polypterus senegalus | reverse complement strand
TTGTGAACTTGAGCTTTTGAGTTTCTCCAACATGCTAATTCACTCAATCAACTTCCTTTTGTTGTTTATAACACTGTATACCACCAGCTGTATGAGATGGAAATGCATGTGTTCCACAAAATATAAAAAATATACAAAAATATATTTTTTAGCTTATACAGCTTATACATCTCTAGGTACCTGACTCCCTGATAAGCAAGGCTTCAGTTGGGAGAGGTTTTTGCAGTTTGTGCAGCGGTTTGTGCAGCGGATGGTATAGCAGATGCTTGCTGCTTGGGCTTATTGACACATTTACAAGACAAAAGACACTGATGGAGAGGTGCAAGCTAATTTAAGGTTGGCCGGATTTACACGTTTTTTCGTAAGCTTTAGTAATTCTAGTGTTAAAAAGGTCTTTTCAATATTCAGAAAACTTTCTAAAAGTTGATATATTTGGTCTTGCATCATAAAATCTTAACAATGCCTACCATGTAATAAATTATAATTTTAGTTATTGTCCCTTTCAAAAATTCTAGAATCCTTCATGATGGCTCTTATACTGAAACTAGTCCTTCCATTTAACATGCAGTGCCGTTGGAGTGCTTTGTAAAAGGGTTTTATAGTACTTGTGCAGCTCAAAATATTCAGTAATGCTTTGATCCACATACCTGATGCATTCTAGCTGGATTTAAACAAAGTCTTGTCTGTTATTACTGGAGAGGTAAAATGTGCTTTATTCTTCAGCAAACTTTTAAAAACAAATATCTGATGGCAAAAATAAGGATTTGCGGTTTCCTTGGTTTAAGGAAATGTAATATAATTTATTTTCCCACTAAAATATAATATTCATCATGCAATTCGATTTTTCTTCATTATAGCATTGTCTTTTTTAAAAGTCATTGTCAGTTTCAACAACTGCAGAATATAAAGTATTTTGTTGCTAAAACAGTAATCATGACTTATCTCATTCTGAACTTTTTTAAACAACTGATAACTAAGATTACAATTTCTTTGCTTAAGGATTTACTGAATATTTTGTTTGTCTAATATTTAATTTCTTGTGAATGTAAAATGTTCCGATTCTTTTTTATTACTGAACAAATTTTAAGACTTCTTCAAACATCAGGATTTGAGACTGTTTCACTTTTAACAAGGTACCTGAATCACATTGATTAAACAAAAAATACATCTTATTGATAGATGAACCACTGGTTTTAAGGAAAGATGTTGTTTCTGCTAGTTGGATGAGAGTTTACTTCTAGATATTAGTTATAACTTCCCACACTGACACTCAGAGGTACCTCAATATGACTGTCAGAGTTCACAACTCATTAGGTTGTGGCTACTAAGTTTAAAATGAATGTCTCTCCTGACAAGATGTCAAGTTATTATATACTGCTCAAAAGAATTAAAGGAACACTTTTTAATCAGAGTATAGCATAAAGTAAATGAAACTTATGGGATATTAATCTGGTCAGTTAAGTAGCAGAGGGGGTTGTTAATCAGTTTCAGCTGCTGTGGTGTTAATGAAATTAACAACAGATGCACTAGAGGGCAACAATGAGATGACCCCCAAAACAGGAATGGTTTAACAGGTGGAGGCCACTGACATTTTTCCCTCCTCATCTCCTCAAGGGCATGGAGGAGATTCTAGGAGACAAGCAGTTACTCTAGGAGAGCTGGAGAGGGCCATAGAAGGTCCATAACCCATCAGCAGGATCAGTATCTGCTCTTTGGGCAAGGAGGAACAGGATGAGCACTGCCAGAGCCCTACAAAATGACCTCCAGCAGGCCACTGGTGTGAATGGCTCTGACCAAACAACCAGAAAGACTTCATGAGGGTGACCCAAGGGCCCCATGTCCTCTAATGGGCCCTGAGCTCACTGCCCAGCAGCATGCAGCTCGATTGGCATTCGCCATAGAATACCAGAATTGGCAGATGCACCACTGGTGCCCTGTGCTTTTTACAGATGAGAGCAGGTTCACCTTGAGCACGTGACAGAAGTGAAAGGGTCTGGAGAAGCCATGGAGAACATTATGCTGCCTGTAACATCATTCAGCATGAGCAGTTTGGTGGTGGGTTAATGATTGTCTGGGGAGGCATATCCATGGAGGGTCACACAGACCGCTACAGGCTTGACAAAGGCACCTTGGCTGCCATTAGGTATCAGGATGAAATCCTTGGACTCATTGTCAGACTCTATGCTGGTACAGTGGCTCCTGGTGCCCGACAATTCCTGGCCTCATGTGGTGAGAGTATGCAGGCAGTTCCTGGAGGATGAAGGAATTGATACCATTGACTGGCCACCACACTTTCCTGACCTAAATCCAATAGAACACCTCTGGGACATTATGTTTTGGTCCATCCAATGCCACCAGGTTGCACCTCAGACTGTCCAGGAGCTCAGTGATGCCCTGGTCCAGATCTGGGAGGAGATCCCCCACAACACCATCTGTCACCTCATTAGAAGCATGCACCGATGTTGTCAGGCATGTATACAAGAACACAGGGGCCATACAAAGTGCTGTGTACAATTTTGAGTTGCTGCAATTAAATTTTGGCAAAATGGACTAGCCTGCCACATAGTTTTTTCACTCTGATTTTTGGGGTGTCTTTGAATTCAGGGCTCTGTAGGTTGATCATTTTCATTTCCATCAAACGATGTGGCATCCTTTCGTTCCTAACACATTACCCAGTCTATATCAGTATAGATATCCGGGAGGATTTATTTTTCCCATTGAGATCTGATGTGTTTTCAAAGTGTTCCTTTAATTTTTTTGAGCAGTTTAGTTGACTGCTATTATGAACCTGCAGATTTTGGATGATGCCACTAGCTGCATCAAGACCTTAGCTTAAATTAAACTGAAATAACTTTTTATCTTTTTGGCCACTCTAGAATGCAGATGTTGAGGTAGGTAACTACATTTCTTCACTGCAAACATTTCTTTTGAAATGTTTTTAAGACTGTTGTTTTAGTAGAAAAGGATGTCTGTGGCACTGAAAGTCTTACCAAACATGGTAATGATCACTTTGCTCTATGCAGAAAGTTAGAAAAATCCCTCATCTTGTGAACAGTTAGCAGCAAATCATTAGAAGGGTACAGTAGTACATGAAGAAGTTGGAAGGAAACCAACTTAAAGCTGGTTAACCACAGTGTTTATTATAAAACCATGAGCATACATAATAGTAAGAAGTAAGAAGACTACAAAGCTCCAGACTTCATCTCACTGTCAGCACTGCTAAAGGTTCTCTCAGTGTGGAGAAACAATTGTTGGGAAAATTGGGGTAGAAAACACTCAAAAAGACCAATGAGAAAATAACTTGTAAGAATCAGATTAGAAAAGAATGATGCAATCCTTACAAATCTTTCTGTTAGCTCAAACAAATGGCACAAATTTACCCATCATGTTAAACAAGACCTATGATGATGAGCTTGTTAGTAAGTGTCTGAATGATGTCACCTCTTATGGTCTATACTCCTTTTTGTCCATTGGACTAACAGACGTCTCTAATATCTCATTTGGCAAAGAGATTAGCTCTTCTCTTCTCTGTGTTATATGCACACCAGCTCCCAGATAAACATCTCACTAGGAAAGTCTGATTTGTGTTGGTTCTGTGGTTCTGCCACAACTGCACGAGTTAATACAAGATCTAAAGAGTTAATAGACATGCATCAAAGGGAGAAGTGGAATGTTTTTCTTTACATGACCAGTGCACAGCAGGAGACTAAAACATGTCTAGAGATAGAGATGTTTATTGCTGCACAGCAGGACACAGTTTGAACACAACAAGTTACAGCATATGGCTACATTATGCTGAAGAAATTAACCATGTAGACTCAAAGCAAGTAGACTCGAGAAGAGTTCTGAACTTATCAGCAGGTCTTCTGGCACCCAAAAGAACAATGTCATCAGCGACACAAACAATTCACTTTGCTTTACACATATGCCTTTCTTATTTGGCTATTTAGTGACTGCAATCATTTCAAGCATTATAGTCACAATTCACATCAATACTGGAATCATCACTTCACGTTTCTTCACTAATGTGTTACTTGTACATGAGAAACCTGAATGTGAGGGATGTACTTGGCACAGCTAAGAAACAGAAAACAATGGTTAAAGCTAGAGAGGAGGATTGATGTCAAAAACCTCAGGCAAGCTTTCCTCATTCAATGTGTTTATTGGATAACACCTTCTACAGATAACCCAAGGCATATTCTCATCTTTTGCTATCACTAGCTCCTGTATAACTGCACCAGGCTAAGGTAATGAACAGGTACATGCCTTGTTAACTCAGATACAATGTCAGGCAAGCATCAGACTTCTGAAATTCTTAGAAAGGGAAGACAAGGAGCCGTCAAAAAATGGGTAGGGGTCAGAAATAAAAAAAGACTTGTAATCTAAACATCAAATGCATAAAACATAATCCAACAAAATCAAGTCAAAATACTCAGTCCCTAGGCTACCATCCATATTCTAAAATATAATGAAAAAAATACTTGAGAAAAAAGGTTTTGTTTTTAATCCAATACACAGAGACCAGGAACTTTATGCTGCCATCTTTACAGTGAGCCTTTAGGGCAAAAGCTGCCACATGGCTGGCAATGGTTTTAGCCATTGTAAACAATACAGCTGGGGTCATGCAGAAATAGGCACAAAGCAGCATTTTCAGAATACAGATATACATTGTAATTAATTACAAAAACAAAAAAAAAATGTACACTAAGTCCAAAAAAGATGTTCCAAGCCCAAGACCACAACACACATTTTCTGACCCTTTGCTTGTATACTAGCTGCATCTGTGTGTGATCCTGTGCAAGTTAAATAACCTGCTGGTGATGCAGAAGTAAAAATCATATGTAACCATTTGTATTATAACTGTCCATGTCAATCTTTTAAAAATGTTTTTTCACCAGTGAAGGAGAAATAGTAGTTCTCTCCCTCTGTCTCCCCTAAGATCTGCTGGTCCACTTACCACCGATAGCATCTCATCTGTGAGTCCTTCCAAGTGCCAGGATGTTGTGAAATGGAGTCAGGAACATGACGAAAGGACTGTGACACCTCCACAAATTGTCAAAAAAAGCAGACCCAAGATCTTTATTGGTCATCCCAAAACAGGCGTACCCCTGACCAGCTTACCCTCCATCCACTACCTGCAGGCTTAATGGGGAAATTGGCTTTGAGAGTTCATAATGGTCCTAACAGTCTGTGAAATATCAAAATGCGTTACAAGATGGAGAAAATCATGAAAACTCCAGTTTGTAACCAAATGACCATAAGGATTCTTTATAAATGACTATGTTCAATGGCAAAAAAATAAAAATAAAAAAAGGATTCAAAAGTAACAAATAAATGTCCTAATGGTAAATGGCCTGTATTTGATATAGCGCCTAACTAGAGTTCAAGAACCCCCCTAGGCGCTTTACAACACAACAGTCATTCACCCATTCATATGCAGATGATGATAAGCTACTATGTAGCCACAGCTGCCCTGGGGCACACTGACAGAAGTGAGGCTGCTGAACAACGGCGCACCAATCCTTCCCACCACCACCAGCAGGCAAGGTAGGTTAAGTGTCTTGCCCAAGGACACAACAGCTGCATTCTCATGCCGGGAGCCAGGATCGAACCCGCGACCCTCCGATTGCTGGACCACCCACTCTACCGACTGAGCTACTGCTGCCCTAATAATAAATCCATAAAAATAATTCAATGACTAGAACAGAAAGGAATGAAGACTCCATGAAATCATACAACCTTTAGCCTTTTATAATTATAAATAACACCACATATGAAAAATAATAATTAAAAAATAACAATAAAACAAAAAGTACACATAAGACAGGGGATGAAACAGGCGAAAAACATAACACAAAGTGACCTCACCTTTGCCCTGTAAGCACACACACTGTTGCACCTTGTGAACTTCTAAAACTGAATGACTGCATGTTTGTAATGAGTGCAACTCTCACTGTATCCGAGATGGAGTAAAAACAAAACACAGGGTATATCTCTTTTTATTCAAGTATGGTCTTGTTAAATATTGTCAAAAATTGGCATAACTATATTCACATATTTTAACAAAGATTTAGAAATACAGTTAAATGTTTAAGGATACTTCTCAAAAATTATATACAATAAAATCAAAAGAGACAATGATGGCACCCATTAAATAGCATACTTTGATTCTTTTCACGTTCCTCTGTTTTGGGCATTGGGTTGCAACCTGCTTGGAGGCTGATCATCTCTGTTACACTGCAGCAATGTCTCAGCAGAATGCAAGCCTGTGCCTGCACCTAGAATATACTCAGTTATATATACTTGTTTTCATGAAATTTTAATAAGTTACAAATTATACCAAGGCATTAATCGCTAATACATAGCTTTATTGGTATGTCAATATGCAAGTATCCCTCAGTCCTTACAGAGTCCACAGTTTTAAAAGTAATGTCTTCTAGTTGTCCATTCTTTCTTTATCAGTACTTTTCTGTGATGCAGCTGCTGAGTGTATAGGATGTTTACTTTAGTTGTTATCAATTCCATCAGCATACAACCTTTTGTTTTTGCTCCAACTTGAGGACACCTCATGTAGCAGGTCAATAAAGTCTTTTGTTTGTCTTGGTTTCCTTAACCTTTCTAATAATGCAGCTTTATGTGAAGTAACAAGGCTAGTCGGCTATGCGTTTGCATTCAACAATCACAGCAGGAGCTGAACAATATAACGGTAATACATATATGTATTTTTGAAAACTACTTAAGAATAATTTTACTGCAGATGTTTTAGTTGTTTAAGCTAACCCACCTGTTTAATCAAAATCACTGATACTGAAACAATAACTCCTTTGAATAAAGGTCAATTTGACTGAACTCATTTAAAGCATTCTATGTAAGAAAAGGTGATTAATGAGTAGAAGAAAAATCAATGCATTACTCAAAAATATACCTATAACCAGTAATCATATTTAGATGGTAGGTCTTACAGCACACAAGACTAGCCCTGATTAAGAACTGAGAAGCTCCTTGTAAATTACATTCTAGCCTTACTTTAACATTTGTTTATGCTGTAAAGTACTCAGTGACACATTAAACTGTCCATAAATCAGAACTGATCAGAATAGAAAAATGAGGACAGAACCACTCAGTATTTCATTTTTCATCTGGCTTTACATGCAACAAATATATTATAATGCACATTGTGGTGGAAATGAAATATTTTCTCATCCCATTTTCTATTAACCTTCTGTGATTATAGTTTTCAGCATCCAAAACAGCTGATAGATTTGTAAAATGTCTATTATAAAACATTAGGTGATGGACAAAATTATGAATGCCACCTGAAACAGGTAATTAAATGACACTTCAAATGCAGCTGCATAGGTGAGTCACATTCGGTTGATTAGCAATTAGCTGTGTGTGTCAGCTTTGACAGACATATGACAAGTAGCACTTTGCTATGTGAGTTTTGAAAGCAACATGAGGCAACATGAGGCAGAGTCAAATGAGACCAAATAACTGATCTGTGTCAGAGGGTGCAGTCTCCAAAAGATCGGTAGCATATGCTAAACATGGACAAATCACATCCTAAATATTCAAAGCTCACCAACAGGGATAAACCAACATTTCACAGTATAGTCTCTAAATGCCTAAAAGTACAAACTCAAAATTGTCATGCAGAACTGAAGTAGCATTTCTGTCACTCACTCAACTAAAACTCTGCATTAAGAACTTGACAAACCCGGGAATATATACAAAGGTTGTCATCTGGAAAAACCTACTTACATCTCAGACCAAGATATAAGAGGCATAACCTGATGGTATAGTGAGGCATAATTTGATCTAAGCACCACAACACCTTGGACCATGGAAAAATGGAAAAAAATTAATATGGTCTGATGAGTTATCTATTACCTAGGTTCATACATCTGGGCAGGTTTACATGTGGAGAAAGCTAAAGATGTTCTCAACCCACAATGTCTGTTGCTAGCTGATTAACATAATGGGATAATCCATAATAGTAGGTGCAGCCATCACATGGAGTCAATAGGTCCAGGTGAACCCTGTTGTTCCAACATCTTTATGATGTTTCCTTGTTGCTGGATGATAATACACAACACTAAACTTTCATGGACACCAGGATGAACTCAAATGTCATAAATGACCTTCTTAATCACTAGTTGTAAACATCATTGAACTTTCTGTTGCAAAGTAAATGTATTATCATGGGTTATGTAAGACTTTTCAAGTCTGTTACTAATTTGAGTCTACTCTTGCACCTTAAGTTTATCACACAGATACAAATACATAGGGTTCCTATTGACAAAGTCTCAGATGAAAGCCTAATTGTCAGTTGCCCCACAATATTCTACTTAGAACCCTTCACATTCATACATAGATATCCTTAAATAGACAATGAAGCCATAATATGTCTCACAATATTTTGTAGGAGTCTCTACTTAAGAAGTACTATCACCGGCACTGACAAACATATGGGTTCAATGTTACAGAATTAAAAGTGCAAGTCTTTTGGTTATGCCACTTACCAAGCAAAAAATATATCCTGGTTTTAACTGTGGATATCTTTCTTTTGAGGAGCGACTTCTTAGCCTTGAAATCGATGGGCAAGAAATTTGGCTACTCCACAT
Organism: Polypterus senegalus; assembly: GCF_016835505.1. Classification (NCBI taxonomy): domain Eukaryota; kingdom Metazoa; phylum Chordata; class Cladistia; order Polypteriformes; family Polypteridae; genus Polypterus; species Polypterus senegalus. Next base: position 29,346 of record NW_024381083.1, on the reverse strand, counting down.
ACATGCGTGTTAATTTTCAATATATTATTTCAATCACTCTAAATAAATAAATTACAAAAGTTATTTGCAGTCATACTATCATGGAAAACTGAGACAGTCTAAAAACATAAAAGGGAGTGCCATGGGCAGAACGTCAATGTAGAAAGACTAAAGTAACAGTCTAGTATGAAATCCTAAAGGCTCATATAACTAAATATAACTCAGCAATTTGTCTAGAAAGAATGTCTTACTTTACTAAAAATTTGAATAACAGTGCAGAAAATCCAAAAGTCTTATTTTCAACTGTTGATTGCTTTTTAGACCCAGCTACATTAGTACTGAAAGCATCAGACGCTAAAATTTTGCCTTAAATTTGCCAAATTTATTAAATTTACTATGAAATTGACTTCAAAGAAAAATTTTGAGCCTTAATGATTAAAATTCTTCATTAAAATTAGTTTATCTGAACTTCACATAATAATTACTCAGTAAAAACAGTCCACTTGTATATTAAACCCCATTCTAAAAGCTTCTTTAAATAAGTTTCTGATGTACTAATCAACATCGTTCTTAACATAGTAAGTTGTTCATTGGATTCTTTCAATACTGCCAGAATTAAGCTTCTGCTTAAGAAAAGTAACTTTGATTATAGGCCAATCTCCAATTTGCCTTTCCTCAGTAAAATTCTAGAAAAAGTAGTTTTTTGTCATTTAAGTGATTATTTGAATAAAAATGTTATTCTTGATCAGTATCAGTCAGGTTTTAGATCAAATCATAGTACTGAAACAGTTCTAGTTAAATTAGTAAATGACAGCCAGTGGGTAGGACTTTTGGGTACTGCCTCAGGCTGGTTTAAATCTTATATATCCAGACAGAAATACTTTATCTGTTATGGCGATTGTGCAACAAAAATACATAATATTCTATGGTGTACTGCAGGGATAAATTTTGGGACCATTATTTTACTTTACATGCTTCTGTTAGACTAGATATTTCAAAATATGATGTAAATTACCACAGCTATGCTGATGATGCACAGCTCTATTTAACCATTGTACCTGATGACCCAGAAGCTCTAAATCCTTTGATCCAGTGCCTTACTACTATAACACAATGGATGAGTATGAATTCCTGTAAACTAAACATGGAAAAAAAAATATTTTTAAGTAAAACGATTTTATTTACTTTAGTTATAAATGCACTGCAAGTTGGGCGTGCATTGGGTGAGAAAGAAGATTTTTGGAGTGAGTTGGATGAAATGATGAACAGTGTACCCAAGGGACAGAAAGCGGTGATTGGAGCAGATTTCAATGGGCATGCTGGTGAAGGGAACAGTGGAGCGAGGAGGTGATGGGTAGGTATGGTGTCAAGGGAGAAATGAAGAAGGTCAGAGGATAGTGGATTTTACAAAAGGATGAACACGGCTGTGGTGAATCGTATTTTAAAAGAGGAGGAACATAGGGTTATGTACAAGAGTGGGGGAAGATGCACACAGGTAGATTATATCTTATGCAGAAGAGTTGGTCTGAAGGAGACTGAAGACTGCAAAGTGGTGGCAGGGAAAGTGTAGTTAAGCAGCATAGGATGGTGGTCTGGCGTTGGAGATCAAAAGAGGAAGACAGTGAGGCAGAACCATAGATCAAATGGTGGAAAAAGGAAGACTGCAAGGTTGATTTTAGGGAGGAGGTGAGACAGGCTCTGGGTGGCAGTGAAGAGTTACCAGACAGCTGGGAAACTACAGCAGATATACAGTAGTAAGGGTGACAGCAAGAAGGGTGCTTGGCGTGATATCTGGAAAGAGGAAGGAGGAAAAACCTGGTGGTGGAATGCAGAAATACAGGAGATTATACAGAGGAAGAGGATGGCAAAAAAGAAGTGGGATAGTCAGATAGATGCAGAAAGTAGACAACAGTAGAAGGAGATAAGGTGCAAGATGAAGAATTTTTAAATTTTGGGGGTTTTTTCTTTATCCCCAAAAAAAATTTTTAAAAAAAAAATTTTTTTTTAAGGAAAACCCTTTTTTTTTAAAAAAATTTTAAAAAAAAGGGTTTTTTTTTGGGGGAAATTAAAAAAAAACCCCTTTTTTAAAATTTTTCCCAAAAAAAAATTTAAAAAAAAACCCAAAAAAAAATTTTAAAGGGTTTTTTAAAAAATTTAAAAAAAAAAAAAAAATTTTTTTAAAAATTTTTTGGGAAAAAAAATTTTTTTTTAAAAAATTTTCCAAAAAAAGGGGGGGAAAAAAAAATTTTTTTTTTTGAAAAAAAAAAAAAAAAAACCCCAAAGGGGGGGGAAATTTTTTTTAAACCAAAAACCCCCCAAAAAAAATTTGTTTGGGGTTTTAAAAAAAAAAAGGGGGGAAAAAAAAAAAAAAAAAAAAAAATTTTTTTTTATTTTTTAAAAAAAAAAGGGGGGGTTTTGGGGGGGAAAAAAGGGGGGGTTTTTTTGGGGAAAAGGGGTTTTTGGGAAAAAAAAGGGGGAAAAAACATTTGGGAAAAAAGGGGGGGGGGGGGGAAAAGGGGAAGGGGGAAAAAGGGAAGAAAAGAAAAGGGGGGAAAAAAAAAAGGGTTTTTAAAAAATTTTAAAAAAGGGGGGGGGGGGGTTTTAAAAGGGGGGAAGTTCCTTTTTTTTTTGGGGGGGGGGGGGGGGTTTTGGGGGGGGGGAAAAAAGGGGGAAAACCGGGGGGGGTTGGGGGAGTTTAAAAAGAGGAAAGGGGGGAAAAATGGGAAAAGGGGAAAAAAAAAGGGAAAAATTTTGGGGAAAAGGGGGAAAGGGGGTGGGGGAAAAAAAAAAAAAAGGGGGGGGGGGGGGGAAAAAAAGAAAAGGGGGTTTTTAAAGGGGGGGAAAAAAGGGGGGAAAAGGGGGGGTTTAATTAAAAAAAGGGAAAAACCCAAGGGGGGGGAAAAAAAGGGGGGAAAAAGGGGGAAAAAGCGAAAAAAAGGGGAAAAGGGGGGGGGGGGAAAAAAGGGGGGGGGTTTTTTTTGGGGAAAAAAAGGGGGAAAAAAAAAAAGGGCCCCCCGGGGGGGGGGGGCCCAAAAAAGGGGGGGGGGGAAAAAAAATTTTAAAAAAAAAATTTAAAAAAAGGGGGGGGGAAAAGTTTTTAAAATTTGGGGGGAAAAAAAAAAGGGGGGTTTTTTAAAAAAAACCAAAAAAAAAAAAGGGGGGGGAAAAAAAAAAGGGGGGGAAAAAAAAATTTAATTTTTTGGGGGGGGGGAAAAAAAAAAAAAAAATTTTTTTTTTGGGGGAAAGAGGTTGGGGGGGGAAAAAACCCCTTTTTTTTTTTGGGGGGGGGGTTTAAAAAAAAAAAAGGGGGGGGAAAAAGGGGAAAAAAAAAAAATTGGGGAGGAAAATTAAAAAAAACCCCAAAAAGGGGAAAGGATTTTTTTTGGGGGGGGGGTTTTTTTTTTGGGGGGGGGCCCTTAAAGGGGGGGAATTGGAAAAAAAGGGGCCCCGGGGGTTTTTTTGGTTTTTTAAAAAAAGGGGGGGGAAAAAAAAGGGGGAAAAAAAGGGGGGGGGGGGAAAAGGGGGGGGGGGGGGGAAAAAAAGGGGAAAAAAAAAAAAAAATTTTTTTTTTTAAAGGGGGAAAGGGAAAAGGGGGGGGGGGTTTTGGGAAAAAAAAAATTTTTTTTTTGGGGGAAAGGGGAAAAGGGGGGCCCGGGGGGAAAAAAAGGGGGGGGGGAAAAAAAAGGGAAAAAAAAAAAAATTTGGGGGGGGGGGGGGAAAAAAGGGGGGGGGGGGGGTTTTTAAAAAGGGGCAAAAAGGGGGGGGGTTAAGGGGGAAAATTTTAAAAGGGGGGGGGGGGAAAAGGGGGTTTAAAAAAAGGTTTTTAAAAAAAAAATTTAAAAGGGGGGAAAGGGGGGGGGGGGTTTTTTTTAAATTTTTTTTGGGGGGAAAAAGGGGGAAAGGGGGGTGGAGGGGGAAAAAAAGGGGGGGGGGGGGGGAAAAAGGGGGACTTTGGGGTGGGAAAAAAAGGGGGGGGGAAAAAAGGGGGGGTTTTGTGGGGGGGGGAAAAAGGGAAAAAAAAAAACCTAAAAAAAAAAAAAAATTTTTTTTTTTTTTTGGGGAAAAAAAAAGGCCCCAAAAAAAAAAAAAAATTTTTTTTAAAAAAAAAAAAAAAAATTTTTTTTTTTAAAACCTAAAAAAAAAAAATTTTTTTTTTTTTTTTTTTTTAAAAAAAAAAATTTTTTCCAAATTTAATTTTTTAAAAAAAATTTTTCCCTTTTTTTAAAAATTTTTTTTTTTTTTTTAAAAAAATTTATTTTTTTTATTTTTTTTTTTTTTTTTTTTTGGTTTTTAAATTAAAAATTTTTTTCCCCAAAAGGGGGAAAAATTTTTTTAAAAAAAATTTTTTTGAAAATTTTTTTCCCCAAAAAAGGGGGGGGTTTTTTTGGGGGGGGGTTTTTTTTTTTTTTTTCCTTTTTTTTTTTTTTGGGGGGGCCTTTTTTTAAAAAAAAAATTTGGTTTTTTTTTTTCCCCCCCCAAAAAAAAAAAAATTTAAATTTTTTTACCCCCTTTTAAAAAAAAAAAACCCCAAAAAGGGGGGGAAAAAAATTTTAAAAAAAAAAAAATTTTAAAAAAAAAATTTTTTAAAAAAAAAAAAAAAAATTTTTTTTTTAAAAAAAAAAAAATTTTTTTTTTCCCCCAAAAACAAAAGGTTTTTTGTAAAAAAAATTTAAAAAATTTAAAACCCCTTAAAAAAAAAAAAAAATTAACCCTTTCCCCTTTTTTTTAAAAAAAATTTAAAATTTTTTTTAAAAAAAAAATTTTTCCCTTTTTGGTTCCCTTTTTTTAAAAAGCCCCCTTTTTTTCCCTAAACCCCCCTTTTAAAAAAAGGGAAAAACCCCCTTTTTTTTCCCCCAAATTTTTTAAAACCTTCCCCCCCCAAAAAACCCCTTTTCCTTTTTTCCCCTTTTCCATTTTTCCCCTTTTTTTTTCCCCACCCAAAAAAAAAAATTTTTTCCCCCCCAAAAAACCCCCCCTTTTTTTTTAAAAAAGGGGAAGGGGGGTTTTTTAAAATCCATGTTTTTTAAACCCGTTTACGGGGCCCCCTTTTTTTTTTCCCCAAAAAAAACCCCAAAAATAGTTTTTTCCTTTTAAAATTATTTTTTTTTTTTTTTTAAAATTTTTTGTTTTTTGAAACCCCCCCTTTTTTTAAAAAATTTTTTCCCCCCCTTTTTTTTTTCCCAAAAAAAAACCCTTCCAAACCCCAAAAATTTTTTTTTGGGGTTTAAAATTTCCCCCTTTGCCCCCTTTTTTTTTTTGGGTTTTTTTTTTTTCCCTTTTTTTTTTTTTCCCCCCCCTTTTTAATTAAATTTTCCCCCCCTTTTTTTTTTTCCCCCCAAACCCGGGGCCCCCGGGCCCCCAAATTTTTTTCAAAACCCCCCCCCTTTTTTTTTTTTTTTTTTAAAAAAAAAAAAAAAAACCCCCAAAAAAACCCCCCTTGGGCCCAAAACCAAAAATTTTCCAAAAAAAAAAAAATTTTTAAATTTAAAAAAAAAAGGGGGCCAAAAAAAACCCCGGAACCAAAAACCCCCCTTTTTTGGGGGTTTTTTTTCCCCCTTTTTTTAAAAAATTTGGGTTTTTTTAAAACCAAAAAATTTAAGGAAACCCTATTTTTTTTAAAATTTCCCCCCAAAAAAAAATTTTTTTTTTTTTTCCCAAATTTTTGGGGGGGTTTTTTTTTTTTTTCCCCCCCTTTTTTTTCCCCCCCCCCTTTTTTAAAACCCCCAAAAAAAAAGGGGCCCCCCCAAAAATTTTTTTTCCCTTTTTTCCCCCCAAAAAAAAAAAAAAAAAACCCCCCCCCCAAATTTTCCCCCCCTTTTTCCCCCCTTTCCTTTTTCCCCCAAAAAAAACCCCCCTTTTTTTTTTCCCCCCCCCCCCCCGGGGGCCCCCCCCTTTTTTCCCCCCCCGGGGGGGTTTTTTTGGGCCCCCAAAACCCCGGGGGGGCCCCCCAAATTAAACCCCCCCCCCCAAATTTTTTTTTCCCCAATTTTTTTTTTTGCTTTTAAAAAAAAATTTGGGGTTTTTCCCTTTAATTTGAAAATTTTTTTTTTTTTTTTAAGGGGGGAAAGGCCCTTTAAAGGAAAATTTTTTTTTTTTTAAATTTTTTTTTTTTCCTTTTTTTGGAGGCCCCCAAAACCCCCCAAAAAATTTTTTCTTTTTTAAAAAGGAAATCAAACCCCAAAAAAAATTAACCAAACTTTTAAAAAAAAAAAAAAAAAAAAAATTTTTTTTAAAAAATTTTTTTTTTTTTTGGGAAAACCCTTTAAAATTTTTAAAAATTTTTCCCAAAAAAAAAAACCCCCCCCCCTTTTTTGGGGAAAATTTTTTTAAAAAAAAAATTTTTAAACCCCCCCTTTTTTAAATTTTAAAAGGGGGGTTTTTTTAAAAAAAAATTTTTTCAAAAAAGGGGAAACCGGGCCCCCGGGTTTTTTTTTTTAAAAAATTTTTTTTTTGGTTTTTTTTTTTAACTAACCCTTTTTTTTTTTCCCCTAAAAATTTTTTAAAAAAAACCTTTTTTTTTTTCCTTTTTTTTTTTTTTTAAAAAATTAAAATTTTTTAATTTTTTTTTTTTTTTAAAAAAATTTTTTTTTTTTTTTTTTTTAAAAAAAGGGGGTTTTTTTTAAAAATTTTTTTTTTTATTTTTTTTTTTAAAAATTTAAATTTTTTTTAAAAAAAAAAAATTTTTTTTAAAAATTGTTAAAAAAATTTGAAAAAATTTTTTTTTTTTTGGGGGGAAAAAAAAATTTTTTGGAAAAAAATTTTTAAAGTTTTTTCCCCCTTTTAAAAAAAAAAAATTTTAAAAAAAGGAAATTTTAATTAAATTTTTGGGGGTTTTTGGGGTTTTTTTTTTTTAAAAAAAGGGCCCAAAGGGTTTTTTAAAAAAAAAGGGGACTTTTTAAATTTGGGGGCCCCCAAAAAAAAAGGGGCCCTTTTTTTAAAAAAAATTTTTTCAAAAATTTTTTTTTTTAAAAAAATTTTTTTTTTTTTTTTTTTTTTTTTTTTAAAAATTTTTTTTTTAATTAAAAAAAATAAAAAAAAAACCCAAAATTTTAAAAAAAAAAAAACCCCCCCAAAAATTTAAAGGGGGAAAAAAAATTTTTAAAACCCCAAAAATTAAATTAAAATTTTTTAAAAAAAAATAAAGTTTTTTAAAATTTTTTTTTTAAAAAAAAAACCAAAGGAATTTTAAAAAAAAAAAAAGGGAAAAAAAAAAAAAAAACAAAAAAGGAAATTGGGTTTTAAAAAATTTAAAAATTTTGGGAAAATTTAATTTTCCCAAGGGTTTTTTTAAAAGAAAAGGGGGGGGCCCCCCCCCTTTTTTTCCCCTAATTTTTTTTTTTTTTTTTTTTTTTTTTCCCGGTTTTTCCTTTTAATTTTTGTTGGGGAAAAAAAAAAGGTTTTTCTTTTTTTAAAATTTTTTCCCCCCAAAAAAAATTTAAAAAAATTTTTTTTTTTGCCCCCCCTTTTTTTTTTAAAAAATTTTGGCCCCCCCCCTTTTTTTTTCCTTTTTTTCCCCTTAAAAAAATTTTTGGGGGGGCCCCCGGGGAAAAACCCCTTAAACCAGGGGGGGGAAAAAAGGGGGGGGTTTTTTTTTAAAAAAAGGGCCCTAAAAAAAATTTGGTTTTTTTTTTGGTTCATTTTTTTTTTTTGGGTTTTTTTTTTGAAAAAGGGTTTTCCCCGGTTTTTCCCGGGGGGGGGGACCTTTTTTGGGGCCCAAAAGGTTTGGGGGGTTTTTTTGGGAAATTTTTTTTTTTTAAATTTTTTTTTTTTTTGGGGGCCCAAACCCTTTTAAAATTTTTTTAAAACTTTTTTTTAAAATATTTAAAAAATTTTGGGGGGGAAAAAAAAATTTTTTTTAAAAAAATTTTTAAGTTTTTTTTTTTTTTTTTTTTTTTTTAAAAAAAAAAATTTTTTAAAAATTTTTAAAAGTTTTCTTTTTTTTGGGCCCTTTAAAAAAAAAAAATTTTAAAAAAATTTTTTTTAAAAAAAACCCCCTTAAAAAAAAAAACCCCCTTTTTTTTTTTTTAAAAAAAATTTTTTTTAAAAAAAAATTTTAAAAAAAAAAAATTTTTTTTTTTTTACTTTAAATTTTAAAAAAAAAACCCCCCCCAAAAACCTTTTTTTTTGGGGAAATTTTATTTTTTTCCCCTTTTAAAAAAAAAACCCAACCCCAAAGGGAAATTTTTTTTCCCCCCCAAAACCCCCCCCTTTTTCCCCCCCCCTTTCCCCCCGCCCCCCTTCCCCCCCCCCTTTTTTCCCCCGGCCCCCCCCCAAAAAACCCCTTTTTTTTTTTTTTTTTAAAAAATTTTTTTTAAAAAATTTTTTCCCCCTTTTTTTTTTAAAAAAATTCCCCCCCCCGGGGGGGAAAAAAAAAAGGGGGGGAATAAAACCCGGGGGGCCCCAAAAACCCCCCCCGGGGGAAAAGGGGGCCCGGGGGCCCCCCCGGGCCCCCTTCCCCGGGGGGCCCCCCCAACCGGGGCCCCGGGGGCCCCGGGCCCCCCCGGGGGTTTTGGGGGGCCCCAAAAAAGGGGGGCCCCCGGGTTTTTTAATTGGGGGGGCCCCCCCCCCCCCCCCCCCCCCAAAAACCCCCGGGGGGGGCCCCCCCGGGGGGGCCCCAACCCGGGGGGGCCCCCCCCCCCGGGGGGGGGGGCCCCCCGGGGGGGTTTTCCCCCCCAAGGGGGGGGGGAAAGGGGCCGGTTTCCTCCCCCCGGGGGGGGCCCCGGGCCCTTTTGGGGGGGGGGGTCCCCCCCCCGGGGCCCCGGGGGTTTTTTTTTTGGGGGTTTAAAAATTTGGGGGCCCCGGGGGGGGGCCCCCCTTTTCCCCGGGGGGGGGCCCCCCGGGGGGGCCCCAGGGGGCCGGGGGGGGGGCCGGGGGCCCCCCTGCGGAAAAAACCCCCCCCCCCCCCCCCAAAGGGGGCGGGTCATGGGGGGGTTTTTCCCCCCCCGGGGGGCCCCAAAGGGGGGGGGGTTTTTTGGGGGGGGGTTTTTTTTTTTTAAAAAACCCCCCCCCTTTTTGGGTTCCCCCAAAAGGGGGTTTCCCCAAAAATTTTTTCCCCCAAACGGGGGAAAAAAAGCTTGTTACCTGGGGGGGGACCCCCCCAAAACCCCCCCTTTTTTTTGGGGGGGGGTTGGGGGAAAATTTTGGGGAAAAAACCCCCCCCCCCCCGGGGGGGGGGGGCCCCCCCTTTTTCCCCCCAAAGGGGCCCCCGGGGGGCCCCGGGGGGGACCCCGGGTTTTTTCCCCCCCCAAAATTTTTGGGGGGGGGGTTTTTTTTTCCCCCCCCCCCCCCCGGGAAAATTTTTCCCCCCCCCCTTTTTTGGGGGGAAAAAAACCCCCGGGGGGCCCCCTTTTTCCCTTTCCCCCGGGGGAACCCCCCCAAAATTTTTTGTTTTTGGGGGGGAAAGGGGGGAAAAATTTTCCCCCCCCCCCAAAAAAAAAAAACCCCCCCCCGGGCCCCCCAAAAAAAGGGGGAAAAACCCCCCCCCCCCCCCGGGGGGGTTTTTTTCCCCCCAACCGGGGCCCCCAAAAAGGGGGGGGTTTTTTCCCCCCCCCCCGGGGGGGGTTTTTTTTAAGGGGGGCCCCAACCCCCCCCCGGGGGGTTTTAAACCCAAAAAAAAGGGGGGGGGGCCCCTTTTAAAAAAAGGGGGGGGGGGGGCCCCCCCCCCAAAGGGACCCCCCCCGGTTTTCCCCTTTGGAAATTTGGGGGAAAAATTAAAAAAAACCCCCCCCCGGGGGGGGTTTAAAAAAAAAGGGGGGTTTGGAGAAAAAGGGGGGGGGGGAAAAGGGCCGGCCCCCCGGGGGGGGCCCCCCCGGGCCCCCCTTTTGCCTCCCGGGAAATTCCCCCCCCCCCCCTTTTTTTGGGGGAAAAGGGGGGGGCCCCCCCCCCCCCTTTTTTTTTAAAACCCGGGCCCCCCCCCCCCCCAAAAAAAAAACCCCCCCCCCGGGGGAAACCCGGGAAAACCCCCCCCCGGGAATTCCCCCAAATTTTGGGGGGGGTTTTTCCCCCGCCCCCCCCTTTTTGGGGGGGGGGGGGGGGGAAAAAAAAAAGGGGGGCCCCCCCCAAAAAAGGGGGAAAAAGGGGGGGGGAAAAAAAACCCCCAAAAAGGGGGGGGGGGGCCCCCCCTTTTTCCCCCCCCCCCCCCGGGGCCCCCAAAGCGGCCCCCCCCCAAAAAAAAAACCCCCGGGTTGGGGGGGGAGGGGGGGGCCCGGTTCCCCCTTTTGGGGGGGGGGGCCCCCGGGGAACCCCCCCCAAAAAAAACCCGGGGGGGGAAAAAAAGGGGGGAAAAAAGGGGGGGCCCCTGGTCCCCCCCCCCCCCAAAAAAACCGGGCCCCCCGGGGTTTTAAAAAAACCCCCCCAAAACCCGGTTGCCCCCCCCTTTTGGGGGGGGGGCCCCCCCGGGGGGGCCCTTTTTTTAAAAAAAGGGGTTTGGAAATTTTTTTTTAAAAAAAAAAAAAAAAACCCCCCAAGGGTTAAACCCCCCTTTTTTGGGGGCCCGGGCCCCCCAACCCCCCTTTTTAAAAAAACCCCCCCCTTTCCCCCCAATTTTTTTTGGGGGGGGGGGGCCCCCCGGGGGGGCCCCCCCCCCAAAAAAGGCCCCTTAAAAACCCCGGGGTTTTTTTTTAAAAACCCCAAATTTTACCCCCAAAAAGGGGTAAAAAAAATTTCCCCCCAAACCCCGGTCCAAAAACCGGGGGTTTTGGGTTTTTGGGGTTTTTTTTTCCCCAAAAAACCCCCCCCAAAAACCCCCGGGGGGGGAAAAAACCAAAAAAAAAAAAGGCCTTTTTCCCCCCAAACCCCAAAAAGGGACCCCCCCTTTGGGCCCCCTTTATTTTCAGCCCGGGGGCCGGGGCCGGGGGGGGGAAAGGCCGGGGTTTTTCCCCTTTTTTTTTAACCCGGGGGGGGGGGGCCCCGGGGGGGGGGGAAGGGGGGAAGGGGCCCCCCCCCCCCCGGGGGGGCCCCCCGGGGGGGTTTCCCCTTTCATTAACCCCCAAAAAATTTGGGTTTTGGGGTTTTTTTTTTCCATTTTTGGGGGGGCCCCGGAAAAACCCCCCCCCCCCCCCCCCTTTTTTTCCCCGGGGGGGGGGGGGGGCCCCCCCCGGGGGGGGGTTTTTTTTCCCCCGGGCCCGGGAAACCACTCGCCGCCAGGAATGGTGGGGTATTAACTTTTCCCTCTGCTTCCCCAAAAAGAAAAGACCTTCCTGCACCATAGGCCTGGATTGACCCCAGGCGATCTTTCCGCCCTTTCCCCCGCCATCTTGCCCCACGTCATCCTTCCCCCTCCTCCCCTTTCGGTCCTTCCGACATTCCTCCACTTGCCCCCCCCAATTTAAAAGGCGACGAGGGGTAAAAGTTCCAATTTTGAACTGTTTTTTTGTAATTTTTACCCGCTTTTTGATTGTGTGGCCTATACGGGGCCCGGGAAAACCCCAACCCCTTTCCATTTTCTCCGGGCCCCAAAACTATCTATGCTCAAGTGTTGATCTTTGATGGTTCCTTTAGACTTAAAAGAGACTTATTTATGTTTAAAATTTTATTTTTTCGCTGATGTTTCTCCAAATACCTTCGGAAAAAAGCTTTTACAAAAAGGGAACCCTGAGATACAACCCGAAACTTGATTGGGCCCTTTAAAGTGTGCTATGTTTTTTAAGATCCTTTTTGTTTTCTTTTTTAACTTTTCAAGACTTTATATTTTTTTTTTTATTTTGGACTGATGTCTTTACCCAAGATGGCTTTACAACCCGAGGGAAAAAAGGGGTTTATACAGTATTTCTTTTTTCTTCATTTGGGGCAGAGGCAGTTCAAGTGACTTGCTCATGGGAACACAGTGTCAGCAGTGGGATCTGAACTCAACGCTTTAGGGTTTGGGTCCTAAGTCTTAAAAAAAATATGCCCAAAAATTTTCCCCCTCTTCCAGAAAATTAGCCAAAACTAATTGGAACCCCAGCAATAAGGGAAATTTGAACAACCAATGCAGGGGGAACCCCGGGAAATAATTTCCCCCCCTAGATTGTATGTAAATATAATTAATCCATTCCAGACCCCCCAACTGTAATGTAAAATATATATTTTTTTTAAAAATTTTTTAAATGAAAAAGAGTGGGAATTTTACCAAAAATGCACAGTGTAATAGTAAAAAAAATGTAAAAAAAATTGAATAACACTGATAAAACCTTTAAACAAGAAAACCTTAACATTGCAAGATTTCCGCTACAGCCTTATGGGCGGGCCCCTGTAAACACTTTTTTTAAAGAGTGTTAAGCACAGGAAAAAAAGAAAAAATTTAAAAACTTAATTTTTGAAAAAAATAACTTATAAACAACCAAAAAAACTAATCTTAAATGGTTTAATCTTCCTTTTCCCGCACCAAATATCCTTTTTGTTTTCCCCCGCAAGTTGTTTTATTCAACCACACTAAAAAGGGTTTTTCCCCCTTTTTTCCCGCAATTTAACTTTTGCTTGGGTTTAAAACTTTAAATCCTTTTGCAACATCGCTGCTTTAATAGCCTCTTTCTGCATTAGAAAGTCCCAAAACCAGAATTTGACCCTTAAAATTTGGGGGCAAAATCAGTAACATAAGGGTTTTGTCATTTTCAAAAAAATTTTTTTTTTATTTTATTTCAGTTTCTTCCCAAAACCCTTTTTTCTCCCCCCACTACCACTCTTCACTTGTTTTGGGGGCCCTGGTTAATTCCCAAATTTCCAAAAATACACAAAAGAGCACAAAAGTTCCTGTAAAAGCACTGAACACTTTTGGGGAAAACATCAGCATTGAACCGAAGGGAAACTGGCTTGTTCAACAACCCTGTGTGTCGTGGAAAGATGCAAAAATTTGGCTAACTTTTTTGTTTATTTTTTTGTGTTCCGGGGAAAAGTTTTGGACCCGAGGGTTTCCCCTGTAAATATTATTTAGAAGCAAAATCTAGGGTTGTATAATAATAGTAAAATGTATTTAAAACCTACAACTGTCCATTGGGTTTTACCAAAATTTAATAATTTTAACCAAAGGAAATATTTCCAATTTAAATTTCAAATAAAAAAAAAAAATCAAGACACTATTTGGGGAAAAATTTTTTTCCCCTGTTTACTTTTTGTTGTGACCTCCTGAAACTTAAAAAGGGGACACCAGAAAAAAAACTGAGGGAAGGGATTAGACAAAAAAAAATTCTCCCCTTTTATTTTTCCGATTCATTGTTTTTAGGAGAAACCAAAAAGAAATTTATCTCTTTTTTTATTTTTCCCTTCCATTTTCTATCTTTATCTATCTATCTATCTATCTATCTATCTATCCATCTATCTTCTTCCTATCTTCTTTTAAATTTTTTTTTTAGATATAAATCCAGGGGAAAGTTTTTTTTTAAAATAAACCCCAAAACCTTTTACCTTAAAGCTGTTGTCTCTTTTGGGTTTTTTTCCAAAATTTAATGTTTTGAAAAAGGGGAGCTAGGGAAAAAAAGTAATTTTGTATCCTTTATTTAAAACAGATGTTTTAATGAACCCTTTGGTTTTCCCTTTTACTCCTCTTTTAAGGGAATTGGCATTTTAAATTAAAAATTATTATGGGAAAAACCCAAAAAGCCTTGGCTTTTTTTAAAACGAAACAACAGACTAAAATTTTCTTTTTTTTTTTTATTCAAATATTTATTCCCAAAAGGGGTCTTTTTTGAAACCGTGATACATATTATATTGATTTATTATTTAACAATATTAAACTTTTTAAAAATAAAAACTGAAAAAATTATTAGAAACCCCAAATTTTCAATTAAGGATTTAAATAGATAAAAAAACAAAAAAGGTTTTCTTTTCCTTAAAAGCATTTACCTTTTTTAACTCCTTCTCCAAACTAAATCTCTTTTTCAGTTTGAATTCTTTCTCCCTTTTCATGAGCCGTGGGCTTTCCCTTTGGCCTCCAACACCGTAAAGATATACAAGGTGAGTTACATGTCCTTGCTAAGTCTGCCTAGTTGTATGAGTGAGTGTCTGTGGATATGTGCGGGAGTGTCTGTGGGGCATATGTAATTTTTTGCTTTGGGCTCATTTTTTTTTTTTTTTTTTTTTTTACCGTGTCCTTTTTTGGCTGTGAAGCAATTCCGAATTGATGTCTGAATGCTGGCGATTTGCCCACAGTTTTTTTTCGGGTGGGCGTTAAGCTTTTTCTGGCGCCAGGGTCCAAAACTTTAGGTGGTTTTGATGTTTTTAAAAAATTTTAACCGGGGCCCCGGAGCCAAAAATGGAAAAAAAAAGAAGGAAGAGATGGAGGTAAAGGGGGGGGGGGTTTTGGGGAGAATAAACAAAAAAATGAACCAGAATCCGCTTTAGACCTGCGGTTAGAAAAAGGGAAACAAAAAAAAACCCCAAGACAAAAAAAAATTGCTGCATCAGCTACAAAGAAGATATATAAAAGTAAAAATTTTGCTGACAATCAACCAAAGTAATTATTACTGGGGCCCTTTGGGGACTCCAAAGATCAAGGGGGTTAAGATGTCCCAAATCATACTTTTTGAAAACCTGTGGGGTAACCCATTTTGTGCAGGAAAAAGGGTTTTTTAAAGGGGCATCCAAAAAAATTTTGGAAGGGCCACAGACCTGCCCCCAAAAAGCTGGAAGATGGAGGAGTCCCAAGCCCCGGGGATCCCGAGGTCCCCCAGGCCGGGGGAAACCCCCGGGGCCCCCGAGAAACCCCCCCCTCACAAAGGGGCAGGGGGATCCCCCCGGGGGCCCAACCAGCCCGGGAGAGTCCCGGGGATATCCGCAAGCCCCCAGGCCCGCCCGCAGGCCCCCTCCCGAAAACGGGCCCGGGGCCGGAACCCCCAACCCGGGACTCGGGCACCCCCCGCCAGTCCTTGAGCCCCAGGGGAAAAGATCCCCCCAGGCAGCCACCGGGGGGGCCAAAAATGCCTTGGGAGGGTAGGCAAAATGTTGTAAAAGGCCCGAAAGTCCCAGGAGAGGGGGGGGTAAAAAAACCCCCTGACATATACAGTCACACAAACACAAACACTTTTTTCCCCCATGCTCTCACATACAAAACCCCAAAACTTGGGTTTAAAGGGTGTAGAACGCCCTTTACCTCCCCCCACCCAACCAACTTGGTCCCGGGGCTGCTGCACAGAAATCCGCCATTCCCGGGCGCCCGAGTTAGCCCCCCCCTGAGGTTAAAGTGGCGGCACCCCCCTCCCCCGTGAGAGAAAACAACCCACCCCCTCAGCCCCGGAGGGGCCCTCCCCTCCTAGCCTCCAGCCCCGGGGAGCTAAGAGAACAGAAGTGATAAGACCTCTAGTCTCCCTCCCCCTGTCGGGGTTGTGTTGGGTGTGCTGATAAAAAAGATTTTTGGTTGGGCGGGGAGGGCGGGACCATGTGGCTCACCAGCTGATGCTAACACACAGCCCCCCCTCCCCCAAAAATCTCCCTGACTAGGTGCAGTTTAAAAAGGAAGGGACACCGCACCGGGTGAGGCTGGGAAAATTTCCCCCCGGATGCCGTTGGGGTGTGCCCCTCCCCCAAAGGCCCCAAGTGTGCATTTGTGTGGGAAAGTTTTTTTTGGGAAATGTTTTTAAAGTAAAAAAAAATTGGGGTGTAGGCTGCCCCAAAGGGCTGGGAAACGGGATCATTAAACCCCCCTGACTTACCCCCCCCAAAAGGGCCCCCCGTGCATGTTTGTATGATTTTGAAGGGCAAAGGGGGAAATGTCTGAGGATGGGGGGGGAACTTTGGAGGGGCCGAGCCCCCCCAGGGGGCCAGCTCCCCCCCCGGCCCCAAAGGCACCTCCGTTCCCAAAATCCACCCGGGGCCCCGGGCCCATCTAGCCATGGCCCAAGCGGGAGCATCCCCAGGAGGGCCCCCGGGTCTGGGGCCACCAACCCCACCACCCCCGCAGAATATTTACTCCCATCCCCCATTTTACTCAACATTCAGATTAAATAAAACATAAGACACCCAGGATAAAGCTGGATCCTCCCCCCCCGGACATCCCCCCCCCCATGGTGGAACTGTTTTCGCCCGGGCCCCCTTCCCGGGAATAATCCCGGACCCCAATCCCCAAGGCCCCCCCCATTTTTCCCCCCTCCGGGGGCGCCCCCCAAACCCCAAGCCCCCGGGGCCCCCACCAGGCAACCCAGGGGCATTGCGGCCACCGGGGAGCGACCACCCCCCCAAGACCCCCCTAAAATTTCCAACAACCACCGAACCCCCCCGGGTTTAAAACCCCCCAGGTGGGCAGCAGCCCCCCCCGCCCAAACCCCCCAGAACCCCACCCAGGGGTCCCCAGATACTCCCAAACTCAGACTCTCCCCCACATCAACCACAGCATCCCCAGGGGCCAACAAGACCCCCCATCATCAAAGTATAAAAAATCAAAGGGGCCCCCAGATTGGTTTGGGAAATGGAGGCGGGGGCTGAAAGGGTAAATGATCCAATAAAGATTTCTATACTGGTTAATGCAAAATTATCTTTTTTTTTTTGGGTTTTTGAGGATAGTTTTCTTAAACGATCATAGGGAGTGGGAAACCCCTTTTAACCCAAAATTTTTCCCTGGGGCATCCTCTAGGTTCCCCAGCAAAAACAAAATGGGGGGGTTGGTATCATTTCAGAAATTTGACAGGTCTTCACATACTTATACCCCGAATCCCCGAACAGGTGGACATGGAACCCAGGGGGGATATAACTGGGGGGAAGTTTTTCTGTGGAAGGGGTGTGAGGGTTCCCGATGGCACAAAATCCCATCCTAACATCCGATGACCCGTATGGGGTTTCTTTGTAGAATTTTTGTATTGAATTAGTTTAAAAGGGGGGTTTTTGATGTTTTAAAAAATTTTTTTAAAAAGGTTTGGGACCAGAAAATCTGATCAAAACTAATTAATTTGATCCCCCTCCCATTTGCCTAAGGAATTGCTATTGATCATCTATTTTGGTCAAGTTTTTTTATAATTTTGAAAGTAATTTTGGGGGTGTTTGAGATTACAAAATCTAAAACCCTTGATGGGTTTTTTAATTCTTTTAAAACTTAAAATTTTTTTAACTCGATTTAATTTGGAAAATTCTAAAATCTATTCTTGTCTATCCCAAATTGGGAGACTATTCTGTTAAAATGGAATGAACCCAAACCTTCAACTATTTAAGGGTTTCCCTGTAGAAATTTTTTACTTTTCCAAGGGGGGTTCAAAATTTTTTTGTTTTGCAATATGTCCGGATTATTCCAGATGGGTGTGCGCCCGAAAGGGAAATTTGTGAAGACTCCTCATTTTTTGGGGTATTCCACCATGCTGTCAGTAGGTACGATATTAATACTTTTTAAAACTTTCATCTTTCCCTTTTTTTTGAGCTAAAACCGGGAGGTCCAAAACTCTATAGTTTGCAAAGTGTCTGTTCAAAATCCAACCAGGACTCATCCAAAAAGGGGGATGTTGCAACCATCTTGGTATATATTTGGGGCCTGTTTGGGTTTTGAAATAATGATAGAAGGGAAAATCCCAACCCCCCCCCAATTTTGGTCTTCTGTAGTGTTTTTAAACTTTCGTGGAGGTTTAAAACCCCAAAGGAATTTAGTGATGGAGGATCCCGGGGTCTAAAACCAATAGATGGTTTTTGGGGGTCATAGAAAAATAAAATTTATTCTTGGTAAACCATCATTTTAATTGTGGCCCTCCCCACAAGTGTTCCGGGAAGGGGTTTTATCTGAAGATCATCTTCCACCTTTTTAAAAAGTGGGGTGTAGTTTATTTTTTAGATTCCCGTTTTGGGAGACACATGAATGCCCAAAGGGATGTAATATTCCCCGATTCCAATTTTGTATTTAAAAGGGTTAAAAAGAGAAATTAATTAAAAATTGGGGTTTTAACCATTTATTTTAATAAAACTGGGAAACCCTTTGGAAAAAGGGGTTTATTGGGTTTAATTTCCGGGAGAGAAGTTAGGGAAATTTTGAAAATAAAGAACCCCGTCATCTGCATAAAGACTGATTTATTTTCTATGTTCTTACACTTTATGCCTTTAATAACTGTAGTTTGCCCCAATTGCTGCTGCTAGTGGTTCAATAAAGATAGCAAAATTTTGGGGGGAGGGCCCCCCTGTTCCCTCCCAGGGAAACTATCTGATGTTTGGTAAAATTTTTCCTGGCTGCTGTTTGGGGGAACTGTTTAAAAATTTTTTCCCAGTTTTTAAAGTTTCCAAAAACCCAAAATTTTTGTAAAAAAAATAAGAACTTATTAACTCTATAAAAACCTTTTTTTGCCGAGAGATAATATACTGGTTTCCCTGTTTTGCTATAAGGAAAAATCTATTAAGGGTTAGAAAACTCGAATTTTTTGGATAAGTCCCCAAAGAAACCCGTTTTTGGGCTGGGTGTTTAGGAAATACCTTTCTAATCTTTTCCAAGGGGTTTACAAAATTTTTTGGTCCCTTAATATTTTAAATTGGGGATAATGGTAGGAAATATGGGGTCTTTGCCGGTTTTAACAGGGACTAATGTTTGAATTCATGTTTGGGTTAGTCTACCATTTTTTTTTGATTCCCTTCCGAAGAATGTTCTTAGAAGGGGGCCCGAATTTTTTTGGAAAATCCCCTGGAAACCCATCTGGACCTGGAGCCTTTCCCCTTTTGGGATTTGGGGTTAAGAGCTTCCCCGAAGCTCATCCCAGGGTTTAAAGGCGGGGGCCCGGACTGTAGCTTGGCTTCTGATAATTTAGGAAGTATTATCCTTCAGGGGAAAATCATTTTCTCATTTTTCGATGGGGGAATCTGTTGGGGGTACAAGGTTTTTTAAAAAACTCTGAAAGTGTTGTTTATTCTTTCAAAGGGGCATATACCCCATTTTCCCCCTTGAGTCTTTAACAGCAGATATGGCAGTTTTTCTTTGTTTATTTTTCCCTTTGGTTTTTAAAAACCCTTTTAAATTTTTTACCCCTGCAAAATTTTAAACGGGAGTCTTTGTCTAAAAAATTTTGTTTTTTTTCAATAAATTTCCTTTAAATTTTTAGTTTCTCATAATTTGTTTTAGGGGTTTTTTCCCTTTTGGGGGTGCCTCTAGAGACTTAATGATTTCTTCTAATTCCCAAACCTTTGTTTTTTTTTTTCTTATGGAATGAAAGGAAAATTTTTTTTACCCTCATCACGCTTTCCCCCCCTCCCAAAAACAGATGCTGTTGTTTCCCGGGAATTTATTTTTGTTCTAAAATAAACCCATCTTTTTTTTAATATTCCACAAAACCCATCTTTTAAAAAGTATTTTAAAACCCCCAGTTTTTTTCCTGATGGGATTGTTTTCTTTTTTAACAGTTAAAGAAACTGGGGCAAAGATCCGGCAACTATAGGGTGTATCCCAGTGTCTGAAATGTCAGCCAATAATGAGCTGCTGACTAGAAAATAGTCCAAAAAATGAGGAGAGTGATGAACATTTAGAAAAAAGCTTCTCTCGGTTGGGAAAAAAAATCCCCCATGCATCAAAAGCCATAATCACTCAATATATTTTAGTTTTTGGAATCCAACTGCGCTGAGCCCAGCTGTACCCCGAGCCTGTCGAAGAATGATCCCCAAAAATTAAAATTCCCCCAAATATAAATGGACGTCCAAGTGTTGGAGAAAAGGAAAAAAAAATTTTGAAAAAATTTTGGGGGTTTATCTATGTTTGGACAGTAAAAATGCTAACAATACATAAAACTTTTTATTTTTTATAGACAGTTTTGAATAAATCTACCATCTGGGTCTGGGACTTTTCCCAAACCCCTTTTAAATTTTAAAATTTTTTGTATTAAAATAGCTACACCCCTTTTTTCAGAGTTTAAGGGGCAGAGGCAGTGTGGGAAACTCAGATTTTTGGGGTTTATCTGCCTGTGGATTTTTAAAGGTGGACTTGGCCCCATTAGAAGATTCTGAAAATTTTAAAGTTGGAAAATAAGGTAAAATGAAAAAAGAAATTTTAAAAAACAGTAAAAAAAAAAAAATTTAAAACAAATGGTTCGGTTTTTTTATTAAAATGAAAAAAAAGCACTGGAAAAAACCTTTAAAAATAGGTAATGAAACCATTTTTAAAAAGTACAACAAAAAAAGGCCAGAAATGTTTTGTGGGAAAAAAAAGACTCTTGATAAATAAATTTCTAAGAAAATTTTTTACCCAAAAAACATGTAACCACTTAGGGGGAAATTTTCTGGGCCCCCAAAAACCCTAAACACAACAATACCCAACAATTGAAGGTTCAATATATATATATTTATACTAGAACTGGGAGCCTGATCCCAAAACAGGCTACAAATTAACGTTGTGAAATTATACTTTTTTCAAAAATTTTTTTTTTTTAAATCTGGGGTGATTTTTTTATCATGGTTTGTTTCTTAAAATGAGGCCAAATGAAGAGCTTCCCTTTTAAACTGGGCTTAGGGGAACTCAGCCTTTTTGGGGCCCCCTTTTTTTAATTTTTTCCCCCAAATTTTTAACAAAAAACCGTATTTTTAAATTTAATCAGAATCAGAGTAATAATTATGTTGCCTTGGGGTCATTCCTTAATCCCCCACTGGTGCATGGTTGAAAAAGCCAACCACAATGTTTACATTTGGTTCAACAACCCCTTTTAGTCCCCAACCAAACCCTGGGTTATCAGGGAAGGGCCCCCCCAGTTGGACCCCTTTTTCAAACATCCTTTTTTGGGCCCCCTTTCCTTTTGGCTGCATTGCAATCCCAAAATCATTTTTAAAACGGATCGGCCAAAAATTTAAATAAAAAAGGAACATTAATCTTTTAATGGCCTTTTAAAAAGATGGTCCAAAACCGAAAAACCCAAAAATAGTTTGACCCCAAAACCGTTAAAAAATACCTTTTAAAATTTTCCCCGGGGCAGTCGGGGTTTTTAAAATAAAAAAAGATGATGTTTAGTCCTGGGAAATTCCCCACCAAACCCGTTTCCCAAAAAAAACCGAACTTCTGTTATTTGCTCCCAAAAAAAACCATTTCAAGGCCATCCAGGTTTTCACTTGCATTCAAAAACATTCTAAAATCATGCCAAAACGCACCCTTACGTGATTTTCTAACCCAAAAGGCGGGTCCCCTTGCCCTGGAACCCCTTTTTTAGTCCCTTTTCGCAAAACAACCCCCCTTACGGATAAATTAAAAAAAAAATATATTTACCCCCCCCCTACAAAATACCTGGGGTTTCGGTGAAAGTCTTTAAAAATTTTTTTGGGAAAAAATTAAACTTTCTGAGAGAAGAAAAAATAATTTTTTGTTGGGTTGATCTTTTTATACCATTGTGAGTTCGGGCCCCGGTTTAAATATGACCAAAAAGTGGGACGAAAAAATTTTTGGGCATGCAACTTACGGGGTTGGGGGCCCGGCCGAATTTGTTTTAAATTTTTCAACAGCTTGGGTTGTTTCTGTCATAATGGGGAACCTGGTTTGTTTTAATTACCACAGTATTTGAAAATTTGTTGAAGGACATTCGCATTCCTAAGCTTTTGGGATACAAGGGGATCCATTTAAATTCCCTCCAGCTTTTTGGGGGTTTAAAAAATTTTTTTTAAAAATCAAAGTGTCCCCTAAGAAAAATTTCCCCGAAACTAAGATTTTGGGATTGGGGTTTTTAAAGGGGTTTTTAAAAAATTTTTGGCCCTTTTTGGACACTTGGCAAAAATTCAACCAGCCTTCAACTCCTTTAATGGGTGTAGGTGAAGGGCTTAAGATTTAAAAACTCAAATGCTTCCCTTTTATAAATTTTTCTCCCCACCCGTCATCAGTCCACACCTTGAACCTGTCCCAGTCATTCAATACATAAGACCAATGTTCCCCCAGATATCAAAAGTGAGCCTAAATGGCCTTGCAAAGGGAACAAAGAGGGGGGGAAAAGGCCCGGTGCCATCTCTGGGCATGGAAACCACTGGGGAAAAATGACAGTTCTTTTATTATTGTGATCCCCCGAAGGGGCTTTTTTTGGGGCAGTTGGAATGAAAAGGGAAAAGGGTACCTAAAAAAAATGTAAAAAGAAAACCCAAAATACCTAAACAAAAAAACTATAATTTGTAATTTAAAAACATAAAACAAACCCGGGGAAGCCATGGATTAAAAAAAAAAGACTGTAGGGTTTTCAGCAGAAAAACGGAAAAAACCCGTTGGGGAAAAAAAAAGGGAAAGGGGAAAGTAGAAAACTGGGCGACGGGCCTTATATGGCAGACAGCCAAAACAGGGGGGCGGGGTGGGGGGCCCCGCCCCTGACCAAAAAATTTAAGCTTAAACAGTGGGGTGAAAAGTTTGGGCCTTGTTAATAGTCATTATTTTTCCTGTATAAATTTGTTTTGGGTTTTTACGATAAAAAAGTCAAAAATATATCATATAGGACACACACAGTGATATTTGAGAAGGAAATGAAGTTTAATTTGGGTTTAAAAAAAGTAAATTGTTCAAAAAAAAATCAGGCAGGTGCATAAATTTTACACCACAAAAAAAATATGAAATCAATATTTTGGAAACCCTTTTTTGCAGAAATTACAGGGCCCCTAAAGCCTGAAGGGTTTCCCAAAGAGAGTTGGGGTTTTGGGTTTGGGTTTTTTTAAGAATATTTTAACAAAGCAGTGACTCCATCTGCTGCCAAAAATGATGTTTTCGCCTTTGGGCTTGGGGCTGTGGGGTTTACTCTGGGCTGTTCCCCACCAGCCCCTTTTGTCTATCCGAAAACTTTCTTAGGGCCCACTTTTAGCCTTAATTTTAACTGGTTTTTGGTTTTTTTTCCCCAATATGTTCTAACGGAAACAGACAGCTTTTTCAGGACAGCTTTCCCCATTCCCTTTCCCCCAAACCATTTATGGGGAAAAATTTTTTTTCTTCAGGTTTTAAGGGGTTGTTTGTGACCCCCCTGTTGTCTCTTCAAAAAAATTAAAGGAGGAAACTTCAATTGGCCCCTAAATACTCTTTCTCATTATAGGATTCACCTGTGTATGTGGTTTGAGGTCACTGAGCTTAAACCAATTTGGGGTTTCAATAATTAGTTCTAAAAGTTGACGCTTGTTGACCGTTATGGAAGAATTTCAAATGAAACCTGCTTAAATTTGTGAGCGTAAGGAATGAGCCTGCCAAATCTCAGCCTTCTACCAACGGGAAGTTGGAGAATTAGTGACGCTGAAAGTTCAATATGGCGACTGACATTGGCGCATACCCCCGGGAAATAGTACGCACATTGGTTTCGTTAGCAGGAAGCTGCCACCAAATTTCGTGAAGATGGGGCCAGAATAAGAAAGTTCAACATGGGGGACTGTTGACTGTTATGGAATTTCAAATGAAACCTGCTTACCTTTGTAAGTAATCTGTAAGGAATGAGCCTGCCAAATTTCAGCCTTCTACCTACACGGGAAGCTGGAGAATTAGTGACATTGAAAGTTAATATGGCTGTTGACAGTGTCAGCTATACCAACAAATAAGTACGACATTGGTTTTCTAGCAGGAAAGCCACTCACCAAATTTTGTGAAGATGGGGACGGTAGAATTTCAAATGAAAAATGCTTAATTTTTAAAGGGAGCTGTAAGGAATAGCCGCCAAATTTCAGTCTTCTACCTACACAGGAAATTGGAGAATTACGAGTGAGTGAGTGAGGAGTGAGTGAGTGAGTTAGTGAGTGAGGGCTTTGCCTTTATTAGTATACTAGTAGAATACTCGTTTCGCAGCGGAGAAGTAGTGTTTTAAAGAAGGTACTAAAAAGAAAAGGAAAAATTTTAAAATAACGTAACATGATTGTTAATGTAATTGTTTTGTCATTGATATGAGTGTTGTTCTCATATTCATCTATCTATCTATATATCTATCTATCTATTATATCTTTTCATCTATATATTTATATATATATAGCAAATAACTCCTTACAGCGGAGAAGTAGTAGTTAAAGAAGGAAAGAGAAAGAAAGGAAACATTTTGAAAATAACGTAACATGATTGTCAATGTAATTGTTTTGTCACTGTTATGAGTGTCCCCGGATATATATATATAGCAAAATACCCGCACTTCGCAGTTGTACGTCATGTGTTAAATAAGTTATGAAAAAGAAAAGGAAACATTTTAAAAATAATGTAAATATGATTGTCAAAGTAATTGTTTTGTGTATTGGTGGCAGCGCCACAAAGTTGTTTTCGTAGCTGCATCAGAAAATGTACCACGAAGAGGATACGCCCTTTTACTGTTTTCTCACAGCTTGTATTGCTGCTGTCATATATTTTTTATATACACACACACACACACACATATATATATAATATACATATATATACACATAAACTTCATATCTCATATCTATATACATCTACACACAAATTATATATATGTGTGTATGTATGTATGTATGTATGGCGTGTGTGTGTGTGTGTGTGTGTGTGTGTGTATATATATATATAATCTAGATAGGGGTGTGTGTGTAGATATATATATATATACACATACATATACTTGTGTGTATGTTTGTATGTGTCTATATGTGTGTGTATAGCTTTGGTCACTGAGTGCAAGGGAAAAATAATAAAATATAGTCTATAAGTTATTAAACAGTAAAACATTAACGCTTTTAAGAAGTACAGGTACATTGAGCACTACTGAGTGGTTATGGTAAACTACATTTTAAAGACTGTGTAACACAACAGGTAAGTAACTAACAGCAGCTAAAATGTATATGGATCATCTCTCGGGAGTAGATCCTTTGAAAGGCGCACACGACGGCTGTGGTATAGAAATTACATTTCTATGTGAACGCTCAAATTTGTGCCTCTGTAATGCCTAACCGCAATTAAAAAAAATTTTTTTGTGTCCTCTGCCGTGTTAAGAGAGAAAGGCTGGTTTGGGATAAAAGGAAAAAGGTGTAAAGAAAGGAAAGTTGCTTTTCTTTATATAGTATAGAGAGAGTTCGCTGACGCTATGATCGCCTTTGGCACAGTCGCAGGGTCTTGTAGACTGGTGAGACGCCCCGCCATTAATCGGCTGTGATGAGACTGTGAGTCCTCCACTGAGCGCGTGTTCATAATCCGAGCTGAGGACCTGATAATCGGACACGCAAAAGAAAGTGTGAATCGCCTTTTTAATATTATTTTGCCGTGGTGTGGGGGTCCGTGTTTGCACTTGTCTGGGCTATAGGGAGGGGAGGAAGAAAATTAAGTGCTCACTTTGACATAAGGCAAAGGGAGTCACGCCTCAAAGGCCGCATAGCGCACGCGCTGGCTGCTCGACTTTTGCGGCAGGAGACCCTTTGTACACACGCTCGATATCAAAAGTCTCAGCTTTGAGGTAATTCATATTATATATAGGTAAAATACCGCACTGCAGAGAAGAGTGTGTTAAAGAAGTAATGAAAAGAAAAGGAAACATTTTAATAATAACGAATATGATTGACATTGTCATGAGTGTGTTACATATATTCCTCCTAAATGTACCTCGCTTTTACTTTTTACCGCTCATTAATCATGGCTAGTGGGAAAATTATAAAATGGAAGGAGGATGGCTTTACCAAACAATTATTATGGCAATCGATTATTCATAAAGCTTGAATTGGTGATCTGTTTTTCTGTGTTAACCTATATTTTTCATACTTCTTCTCAAACTAAGGTGGTGCGAGGGAAATGAATCGATGCGCTTGATCATAACCTGTACCAGGAAATCATGCATTGAAAAAGCCCCTTGCTTGTAATGCAAAGTGTGATTAAATGCATTATTTTTCAACGCTATGGAGCACATGCATCGAAGCTTCTCAGCTGTGCTTGTGCTAAGAAAAGGAAAGATTTTAAAAATAGCGAACACGCTTGTCAATGTGACCTTTGTAAGTAGTGCCTGGAGGATCAGTGTGTTCAAATTCTAGAGACAGCGTGTATTAACTTGAGGTAAATGGGGAGATGATGACGGACTTTCCCCCCCCGCCTTAACTGTCAATCCCCCCCAAACACAGTCTCTCGGAATTTGCATTAGCACATCCCCTTTACCTACAATTTTAACTTAGTTACAAAGTGATCAAAACCCCGCTATATCCTGCGCCCTCTCATTAAACTTGTATCCCTGATTACCTGTGGTATGTGAAACGCCAGCGTAGCCTGTCTATGAACTTAATTTAAAGTTTAGGTTTACACCTTGCTTTCTTTCCGAGGTAGCACCCATGAATATGGTAGTAATGTCACCGCCGCTTCTATTGTTTCGCTGCCTTCTCAATTATATAATGCATGTTTTAAGCGCTTTTGTGGTCTTCCTGGTTTTCTACGCATCATGCTGACAGTCAGTTCATGGATTACGGAGGCGGATGATGTCACACAAACTCCGCCTCACGCCTTTGCAGCTCTACTATTACAGTTAATGGAGAAAATACCTTCCAGTTATGACCATTAGGCTAGAATTTCGAAATGAAACCTGTCCAACTTTTGTAAGTAAGCTGTAAGGAATGAGCCTGCCAAATTTCAGCCTTCTACCTACACGGAAGTTGGAGAATTAGTGATGAGGAGTGAGTGAGTGAGTGAGTGAGGAGTGAGTGAGTGAGTGTGGGCTTTGTCTTTTATTAGTATATATATATATATATATATATACAGTGGTGTGAAAAACTATTTGCCCCCTTCCTGATTTCTTATTCTTTTGCATGTTTGTCACACAAAATGTTTCTGATCATCAAACACATTTAACCATTAGTCAAATATAACACAAGTAAACACAAAATGCAGTTTTAAATGATGGTTTTATTATTTAGGAGAAAAATCCAAACCTACATTGTGTGAAAAAGTAATTGCCCCTGAACCTAATAACTGGTTAGCCACCCTTAGCAGCAATAACTGCAATCAAGCGCTATGGCAACTTGCAATGAGTTCAGAGAGCAAGTCTGGAGGAATTTTGGCCCACTCATCTTTGCAGAATTGTTGTAATTCAGTTTTTATTTGAGGGTTTTCTAGCATGAACTGCTTTTTAAGGTCATGCCATAGCATCTCAATTGATTCAGGTCAGACTTTGACTCAGGCCATCCAAAGTCTCTCATTTTGTTTTTCTTTCAGCCATTCAGAGGTGGATTTGCTGGTGTGTTTTGGGTCATTGGTCCTGTTGCAGCACCCAAGATCGCTTCAGCTTGAGTTGACGAACAGATGGCTGACATTCTCCTTTCAGGATTTTTGGTAGACAGTAGAATCTATGGTTCCATCTATCACAGCAAGCCTTCCAGGTCCTGAAGCAGCAAAACAACCCCAGACCATCACACTAATACCACCACCATATTTTACTGTTGGTATGATGTCTTTTTTCTGAAATGCCTGTGCCCTTTTACGCCAGATGTAACGTGGACATTTGCCTTCCAAAAAGTTCAACTTTTGTCTCATCAGTCCACAAGGTATTTTCCCAAAAGTCTTGGTAATCATTGAGATGTTTCTTAGCAAAATTGAGACGAGCCCTAATAATTTTTTTGCTTAACAGTGGTTATGCCTCTTGGAAATCTGCCATGGTGGCTGCTTTTGCCCAGTCTCTTTCTTATGGTGGAGTCGTGAACACTGACCTTAATTGAGGCAAGTGAGGCCTGCAGTTCTTAGACGCTGTCCTGGGGTCTTTGTGACCTCCTCGGATAAGTCGCCTCTGCACCCTTTTGGGTAATTTTGGTGGCCGGCCCCACTCCCCTGGGAAGGTTCACCACTGTTCCATGTTTTTGCCATTTGTGGATAATGGCTCACTGTGGTTTCGCTGGAGTCCCAAAGTTTTTAGAACAGCTGGCTTTATAACCTTTACTAGACTGATAGATCTCACTTACTTCTGTTCTCATTTGTTCCTGAATTTCTTTGGATCTTGGCATGATGTCTAGCTTTGAGGTGCTTTTGGTCTACTTCTGTGTCAGGCAGCTCCTATTTAAGTGATTTCTTGATTGAAACAGGTGTGGCAGTAATCAGGCCTGGGGGTGGCTACGGAAATTGAACTCAGGTGTGATACACCACAGTTAGGTTATTTTTGAACAAGGGGGCAATTACTTTTTCACACAGGGCCATGTAGGTTTGGATTTTTTTTCTCCCTAAATAATAAAAACCATCATTTAAACATGCAAAAGAATAAGAAATCAGGAAGGGGGCAAATAGTTTTTCACACCACTGTATATACAGTATATATATATATTTTTTTTTCAGTGGAGCCTCGGGTCACGATCGTAATTGCTCCAAAACTCTGGTTGCAACCCGATTTGGTCGTAACCCAAGTAATTTCCCCATAGGATTGTATGTAAATACAATTAATCCATACGGACCGATAAGCTGTATGTAAATATCCATCCATTATCCAACCTGCTATATCCTAACACAGGGTCACGGGGTCTGCTAGGAGCCAATCCCAGCCAACACAGGGTGCAAGGCAGGAAACAAACCCAGGCAGGGCCCATCTTGCTTCCGGGAGCCCTTAAACCCATCACTGTCGGTAATGTTACCGATGAGCACGACAGTGAGGCACTACAACAGAGCAATCGAATGGTGCAAAAACTGCCAAGTGCTTTTATTAAAATCAACAAAACAACAATCAAAAACAAAGTCCAAATTAAATAAAGTGCAGTGCTTTCAGAATCCTTGAATAAATAAATGATCCCATAAAAACAGAAGTGAAGTGGAGGTGAAATCCAATAGAAAAAGTCTTCATTAAATACGAGATTTAAACAATGCTCAAAGCAGTCTTTTTAAAAACAAGCCTGGTGCATTCTTTAACTCCTTCTTGGCCTTATTGCCTTCTATAACTGCCTTCTCGTGCTTCCTTTCTCTGTCTCGCTCACGCCTCTGTCGCTTGCTTCTCTGCTGTCTTCCTCGCTCACTTTCTCGTTCTCTCTCTCACTGCTCTCGCGCCTCCCTCACTCACTTGCTGCACAGGAATGCACACGGAGAGACTGAACATGTGGGAAATCATCGCTGCATCTTAACCTGAAGGGAAACTGGATTGTTCATCACCCGAGTGTGTGGTTGTGAACAGATGCAAAGTTTGGCAAACTTTGTGGTCATAACCCGATTTGTACTGGGTCTGAGACGTCGACCCGAGGTTCCACTGTATACGAGGTGTGGCAGAAAAGTAATGAGACTGATTTTTTATTTACCAAAGTTTTTATTTTTTTCAAACATCAATGTTATCCTTCAAAGTAGTTCCTTGGCAGCTACACACCGATGGAGACGTTGTTCCACTGTTGGTAGAAGCGCCAAGTCTTCAACCAGTATGGTCTTCAGCATGTCCGCTTCTCTTTTGATGTTTTCTAAAGTCCCGAAATGAGCCCTTTGAGGACATTTTTCAGTTTAGAAAAGGAAAAAGTCACACAGACTGAGGTCAGGTGAATAAGGGGTCTGGGGAACCACAGGAATGCCTTTTGAGGTCAAAATTTGTTATGGAGAGGGCGGTTGGCACCATTTTGGCACAGACCTTCGCATGTGCAAATGTTCATAAAATTTGA
>NW_024381082.1:0-38114 GCF_016835505.1 Polypterus senegalus | reverse complement strand
AATGCTTGTAATTAAAGCATCACTTTCAAATTCCCTGACTTTTACTCTTTAACTGAACAGTATACACAAATATTGCTGTATCTCTTAAAATATTTTCCTGTACTTTTTAAAAAGAAGAGTTAAATATTTCAAATACACGTCAGCTACAGGTTATTTTTTTGAAATTGAAAACCTGTATATTTGAATACTTTTTAATTGCAAAATATCCTTGGGTCAGCAAGTATTTTTTCTTTTTGTAACATGTTTATTGCATTACCTGCACTCCTCTAGTGGAATCCATTGTCAACTGCTGCATAGAAATTTCAAGTTGTTTCAGCATTGCTGACAAATGCTGTGCTAGCGTTTTTATTTTCTAAATTATATACATGCATAAGCTTTTAGAAGATATATAATTGAAAATACTGCCATAACTTGCCTGATAAAACAATACAGAACCTAAGATTATAAAGTTAAAATTGGAAATTAAATATAAGAAACAGTCTGTGAGTGTCTTATCAATATGCTTGAGAAACATTTTAGCAATGTCGTCATTATTCAAGCATGGTACTGAGCCTTCTTCTGTTGAAAACAGGAAAAAAAAAGTTGAAGCAATTTAAATTGATTTCTGCTGGGATCCCTGTCAACTTCTTTTATTGCATTTAATGTGTTTCCCTAGTGGTGGCCTGAGGGGGCTTTCTCTTGACAATTAGTGTGAAGCATCTCCAGGGAACTGCATGTGTTTTGACAATAAGTTTCTTTTTACTGAGTAGTAAAATATGCTGTTTTGACACTGGATTTGTCAGAGAGGGCTTGGTACAAAATCTGTTTTATGAAGAGCAGAATCATACTTCTTACAATGTATTTAAACCCTGCCAAGTTCACATTTCCAGTGTGAACAGATATAAACCGCTGCTGTGCCATATGTCAAAACTGCACGATTAAACAACATTAATCAATTGGGTTTCAGAGCTGTCAGAAAAAGAAGCAAGAATGAGCTCTCTCGAATGGCAAGGGAGCAAATTTACTAATTTACATTGTGTGCTATTAGAATATGAATTTTTTTGAAAAGCTATTGTAGATTATGATAAAAGTACATAATGCTATTGCACTGTGATGACACTTGGAAGATATAAATAGATTTTGTTTCTCTTCTTTCAACAGCATACATATTTCTTATTTCTCAAAGGCAGACACACATTCTTACAATATTTCTTTTGAAACATCTTATTTTATTATATAGATTACCATTACTGGAATTGAAAAAGTAACCATTTATTCCTTACTGAACAACAATTTTCTGTTATTTGTATTTCATAACCTTTTTTTTAAACTATTCCTTTTCTGATCAATTTCTCTTTTCATTAATTATTGTGATCTTATGGTACATTTAGCTCAGCTTGCTACATTATGTAGCTTAGTGGTAAAATGATCAGAGCAGAAAATGGAAAATGAGCCATTTTAACAACTAATATTTGTATTTCGTAATCTTTTTTAAAATATTTCCTGTGTCTTCATTTCCATTCAGTTTCTGTTTTCATTAATTATTGTAACCTTATAGTAAATTCAGATGAACTCACTACATTATGCTGTATATCGGTAAAACTATCAGAGCAGAAAATGGAAAATAAGCCAACAAATACATTATCAGATGGATTCATAAATTAAAAAAAAAATCAGCAGTTTATTAGTATTTAAACTGTAAAACTGCTAAAAAGAAACACAAGAAAACACTAGCATTTGAGCATAATACAGCCAGTCATGTTTATTTTGAGAGCTGTTTACAGCTAGTGAGTGATGATGGTTGTGCAAAGTAGCTTACAGGTCCTATTTCTTCGCTCATTGTTTTTAAAATGTCATTATGACATGGTTGTAAGTTGTTGTGGTCTTGGAACCATGTCATCAAAGTTCATTGTGCCTCATTAGTGTGGGCATGCATATTAATAGATGGGCAAAGAAGGAAAGCTACAGCCTTCACGCACAGCAGGTTACTGAATTTGGCTTCAGGGGCTTATGGAAAATTACTTGCATTACTAATTGTAATTGCTGGTGGTTTGCCAGACCCCTGCAGTTGATCAGAATATCACAGCCTTTTAATTTTATATTGTTTAACAGGTCACTTGATCATCAAGGGGAGAGAATTTTTTACTCGGCAAACAACACAAAAGAAAACACCACACACACACACACAAAAAAAAACACTAATCTGGTTTATTGCTTATGCTGAGTCTACCAAGGTGTAAATCTGAGATAATTGAAGTCTCAGAAATAAGTCCATTCAGCCACCAAGCCGGCTTTTACCTTTCTTTTGTTGCCTACATGTCTTTGTTCTTTTAAATCTGAGTTCAGGAAACTAAGACATTGTTGAATTATTACCTTTGATCAAGGTACATTAGGGACGAATTACCTTAAACTCCCAGTGTTAACAGTTCATGTCAGAGATTATAAAGCTTGTTGCCATTTTATAGTACGTGACTCTTTGGTTATTCCAATTCTTTTTGCAGAAAAAAAAAGATGTTAAAGAAATCATGTGACCTCAGCCTAATTTGGAATCTGCCACTAAAGTTAGTCTTGATTTGTCCTGATAATATGAGTCAATAAAAATTGATTTGCAAGCTCAAAGGGTTATTAAATAGGAATGGTTCAAACTTCAGTGGGTTGCAGTGAATGACACAAAGCGAGTTTTACTACTTTGATAACAAAACATGGTGCTTCAAGCAATAAATCTTATGAAGGACACAGCACAATGCAACTTGAATGTAATGAATTATGACTGGACAAGAAAGCCAAATAAGTAGTACAATAGTATGCGCAATGCATATAAAAAAACTAAAAAATGTAATAATAAAAATAATAATAAAAGTGAACACTCTTGCAATGAAATGTAACTAGTTTAGCATTTGGTGGTGAAAGTTACTTTCTGTGGAAACTTTAATATTACTTTATTTTCATATACTTTGCAGTATGGATGATAACCCTGCTACACTTACACCATCACAAAAAACCATACATATCAACATACTGGTATGTTATCAAGAGGAAATTAATTTTTCTGTTTTAATTGCACAACTTTGTGACATCATGTTTAATATTATATACCACACGATCACGCAGCCTTCCTGAATGGCCCCAAAATACTTGACACTAGAGTGTATGATAAGTTTGCTAATTCTTAGCTGGAAAACACATTCATTCCAAGTTACACTTTGAAAAATACACACACACCTTCATTACGCTGCTTTGTTATACTGGAAGCACATACACGGATAGCGCATTGTGAATAGCACAAAGGTCACAGTTTACAGTGATGATAAATTTTCATGTTAAAATTATACCATTGAAAAAGGGACTAAAACAGAGGAATCAATTACCAGTATTATGAATGATTTGCAATGGAAAATTTATTTTCAGCTAATCAATGGATTAGAGGCTGGTGGTTGCTGTGAATTACAATTCTGGCTTATTAGATGACTAGAGTTTTGCTGTCAGACTGAAGTCTTCATGTCTCTACCTTTTAAACATGTTGTCAATTATTTGTATTATTATTTAGAAATTATTTTTATATTTCACATTTATTTGTCATGTATTAAGTAACTTTGAGTATCTGAGTCTAGTTTTCAAATAAGCTGCTTGCAAATTTTTTAAACTGATGTGTTGATTATTGAACACTGTCATGGATTCTTTTCAAATAATTGTCCTGAATTCACTCTGTGAAGGGGTATGGTGCATATATTTCTTAATTTAACATATGCAATGGAAAGTGGCAAATGTTCTTTCTACTTGAGCCACTCTGACTAACTCAAAGAAATCCGGAGTTCTCATAGACCACATAAGGACTGAAAGCTAAAAAGGAGTTACTCATCCTGTAGACTGTGAAAATAGCTTGAAAACTAAAGTAAACAACTTATCATATGGCCAAAAAGAAATCCTGGCTGAAAGAAATCTTTTGTTCTATAATAGTAACATATATGACCATACATATATGTATATATATATATATATATATATATATATATATATATATATATATATATATATATATATATATATATATACTAGGTGCAAGCCACCCTGGTGTCTTCAATGCCTCGACCTACGGGTAACTAAATCACCTAAATACAAACATTGGTATGTTTGTAATTATTATGAATAGATATTTTTTAATAGATTATTCCTGTGAAAGAAAGTTGACTCAATCAAAAATATAAACCACGACTTTGTTGAAATTAAAAACTACGACTTTCTTGATATTTTAGTTTATAATTTAAAATTTGAAAAGAATGGTACCAAACATATACTGTATATGTAGGTTTTAAAATAAGCCCTATTTAAAGCGTGACAAAAAACGTGACATAAAATCATTGCACTTTTAGGCTTAGGATTTTATGTATACAGAGTATATATATATATATATATATATATATATATATATATATATATATATATATATATATATATATATATATATATATATATATATATATATAATATAGACAAAAGCAAGACAAAATGTTCCTAAAGCATTTTTCAAAAAGATTCAAGACTTGCCATGTGTTCATCTATTCTGTTATCTATTTTCAAAACCTGTAGTTCTCAGTACAGTATAGGATTATATTAGGTAACAGCCTAATGTAGAGACAAGAGTACAAGGCGCAAACTACAGCTAAAAACTGAAAGGACTTATAATTAACAAGAAAACCAGAAGGCATTTCCCAAGTGAATGGTTTAAGGAAGTCTAGAACAACCTAGAGAGTTGTGTAGATAAACTGAAAACCTTTATAGATTTGAAAAGATATTTGGATGAATGATAGTGGAATAGCTGAACTAGCTGTTAACTAAACAAATCTGGCTTCTTTCTGTGTTTTTTTTTTAATCTCTGAATGGGTTGCCTGCTCATCTTAATGCTCATTCAGACAAAAACCCATATTGAGAAAATTTGGTACCACAGAAGAACTTAACCCAATTGTCTTTGTTCTCTAGGAGATAACCAGAGATTTCAAGAAAGGTAATTTAATCATTTACACTACATCTTAATTTTTGATTGCTTTTAAATGCTTTTAATCTAATGTTCTAGTATCTTAATAAATATCATTTTACTTTACACGTTCCTCTAATTAACTCTATTTATGTTTTGAACTTTTCTCTTAATTATGTATCTGCATTCTTTAGTTATAATTTATAAAAACCATTAAAAAGAGGCAAATCATAAACTATATCCCAGGCAGAAAACTGAAATGTTCAATTTTCCAAAATAACTCTTTAAAGAGCCTGTGCCCTGACGTCAGGAGTGTAGCCAGAGGGATGAGAATGTACATGAATCATAATTCTGTCTATAATCAATCAGTTTGAACTGTCATAAAATATAGTTCAGGAGGGTGTTCAATCCCAAATTCCCTCCTGCCAATGCCTATGCCTATTATATGATACATTATATGCACCACATTATCATGCATTGTCTTTTTAATAAACTTACTTATCCCAGCCAGTCTCATCTTACTTTGTAATGCACAGTACTTTCTCATAAGCATTCCAGATGAAGTCATCACCTTGGCCTGATGCTGTCTGAATAAGCCCAGACCCACGTCTGAACATGAACTTGATAAAACAAGTTTGGAAATGAGTAAATTAATGTTTACTTGTTTGTAGTCTCAAGAGACTACTTCTTCTAAACAAGATGTTGTAGTGAACTGGAGATTTCCTAGCAGCATAAGGTGCAAGGCAGGAACCAACAATAAACGGGGAGCCAGTCTATTGCAATGCAGATCCCTATACACATCTACATAGGATCACAAAGTTCCAACCTTACAGTCTCAAAACAACCTAACATGAATGTCTATAGCATGTGAGGGGAAGTCAGAGAAAGTGCATTTATTGTTAGCTTTCAGTCTCATAATTTATTTATATTTTAGGAAATGAAACTTTTGAAAAACATATAAGCTGTCACTATTGATAAATATTTGGTGAATATATCATAATACATAGCCTCTAAAATTATTTGGAATTGCATTCCACCTTCCCTATGTTTCACTCTCATCCTCAAAGCATGCAAATAACAAATGGCATAATTCTTTTCCTTTTAAAATCTATCAGCATCTCCTCATTCAAATTCAGTGTTTAATAAGCAGTGAATGTTGTGCCTCAAATACTCCCACTTTTTCTAAACTACTTTCAGACATTTCTTCCACCCATAAAATGAAGAGAAAGCCTCTGCTTTAAGGGAAATCTACATTACTATTTGGAAAATCCTGCTTGTAAGCTGTAATAATACACTGCCGTACCTATGTTGTTGAGTACTTGACCGGTAACATAATTAAATGAATGATAAATTTCAAATTGAGGAGAATTAATTAAGCAAAAATCCTTAGTTGTTAGCTGTGTGGTAATATGTAGGATAGGAAATTGTTGCATGATTACACTTTCCACCATGAGTCCTTTATTTCAAGTGATGGGCTAGAAAAAATAATTGCCCTCATATTAAGCCCATTGGCAAGAATGTCAAAAGAGAAAACCAGTTTCTTTAAACTGAAAAAAAAAACATGTGCAAATTGAGAAGTCTATGTAGATATCAAAAATTAATCAAATCACAATTGTGCACTTCGATTGTCTCACTAAATTGAACTGACACAGAAAGAAAAAATATGCAATATTTCATTTTCTTTAAAATTCATTCACCATATACTTGTACATAGCAAGTTGATTAGTTAAAGACATTGGGTATAGAGGTCTTTTTATAGCCTTGACAGAATGTTATCAATAATAATCTTTTAAATTAGTTCAACTATAATAAATTACCATATATGCATACATCTGTTTCTCTTGGCTACTGTTATTCAAAATGATTAATCTAGTTACTAAATAAAGTTCAACAGGAGATGTGAGAACCTTTTTTAAGTACAGTACACTGAAAATAATATAAGAATATTTTTTTTCTGCTTTAACAGTTTAATAATTCAGCACGAATCTGACATTAATGAAATAAAACAGCTTAACGTCGACTATACAAAAACTCTGCCTAGAATGAAAATTATTGGGAGAGTAATAAGAGATGAGGGTCTGACTTGAATTGCAGAGCTTCGGTGAATACTGACACCTTCAGTCAGTATCTTTGAAAAGTTGCAATGAAAAAAGACCTTAATAAAATAAAATACCTTAATTAAAATACACACACACTCATATATATATATAGTATATACACACATGCATACATACACACATATCTACACACATACTGTATACATACACACACATACATACATTCATACATATGTATGTAACATACATACTGTCACACACGCGCATGTGAGGCAGCTAAAGGGCTTGAGTAAGGACAGTTCCGAGACATACCGGGATGTGGCAGAGTGCACTGTGTCTTTTTCTGCCTTGCCTGCAGACCATTCACAGGAGATTCCACCTGGTCCTCTTGACGTCACTTCCGGGACCGAGCCAATGGAAGGAGACCTTGCGGCTCCAGCCCCTGTGATGTCACATCGGCTCGCACTAATGACAGAAGACCTACATGAGCCCGACCCCTTTGACTTCACTTCCTGTCTTCCCTTTAAAAGCCTCCACCTTTCCCTATTTCCTCAGTTCTGTTTTGGACTCAGTTTTGTGCACATCACTGCTGTATTTGCTGAAAATTACTTTTGCAGCCAGGATACCAGATTATATGGGTGGCTGCTCCAAACCTTTATATGACTCCATCTTGTGTTTTTGACAATACATACATATATATGTTATATGTATATGTATATGTATATATATATATATATATATATATATACTGTATATATATGTATATATATATATATATATATATATATATATATATATGTATATATATATATACACAGGTAGTCCCAGGTTATGGACATCCGACCTACGACTTACGAATGAGGTAGCAGCTGCAACGCATGTGCCTCAGTAACTGCCGCTCTGTCATCTTCGGCCTGGAGATGCTGCAAGCAGTGGCTGGAGGGGGCAATTTCGCTGCTTCGGCGGCTACAAGTGGCAAGTGGTGGTCCATAGTCACTGGGGCCACAGCTATCGCTCATGTGCAGGGGCGATGGTTTGCTGCCCACCCACTATGCTGCCTCAGCTACTGCTCCTGAATGACGAGGCTGGATGGAGCGGATGGGGCGTTCACTGCCCACCCAGCACACACGGCTGGTAATGCTGCAAGTGCTGACCCAGCTGTGGCTGTATGCGGTGGCCATTGAGGGTGAACAGGGTGGCGGAAGTAGCATTGTAATATGCCTTGGATAGCTGCCTGTTGAACTGGGGTTACGCCTTTGCTGCAGGCAGCATACTGTAGTGGAGGTGACTGTGTGGTGGGCAGTGATGAACCCCCTCGCGTCCCAAGTCATTCTCAATAGCAAGCCTGCTTGTACTGTACTTGCACATAGCAGGAAGTTGTCTCTTGTCAATACATCAGACATGTTGACGGGTGCCTTCCTGCTGTGATAGCGTGGAGCAGTGCTGTGCAGAAGAGTTCTTCTTAACCTTTTGTCTTCACCCTTCAAGAATGTCTCTGAAACACAAATCTGATGCAAGTGCTGGTAATATAGTAAAGAATAGAAAAACCATCACCATTAAAAATAAAGCAGAAATAATAAAAAGGACAGAGAGAGGTGAAACTCCATTATTCATTCAAATAATGTAACTGTTCCGACTTACATACAAATTCAACTTAAGTACAAACCTACAGTCCCTATATCATATGTAACCCGGGGATTGCCTGTATATATATTTATATATATATACTAGCAAATACCGCTTCAAGAGCGAGAAGTAGTGTGTTAAAGAAGCAATGAAAAGAAAAGGAAACATTTTGAAAATAACGTAACATGATTGTCAATGTAATTGTTTTGTCACTGTTGTGAGTGATGAGTGTTGCTATCATATATATATATATATATATATATATATTGTCACGCACGCAGTAGGAGGTCATGGATTGATTCGACAGCACCTGGGAAACCACTCGCCAGGGAATGGTGGGGTATTAACTTTCTCCCTCTGCTTCCTCATAGGAAAAAGACCGCCCTGCACCATAGGCATGGATGACCGCAGTCGCATACTTCCGCCCTTCCTCCGCCATCTTGCCCTGACGCCATCCTTCCCATCCTCCCTTGCGGTCCTTCCCGACATTCCTCCACTTCGGCTCCTCCCCAATAAAATGCGACGCCAGGAGTCGGCGCCGCATTATGAACTGTTTGTTTATAATTTTGACCTGTTTTTTGTTCTGTTTACAATATACGGGCCGGAAAACCCCAACCCTTGCTACTGTCTCTCGGTCCTTACATCTGGCGTAGTCGGCAGGATAAGAGATCCCGGAATGACGGAGGGACAGGACCTGAACACCGTGCTGCAGGGAATGAACGCCCAGCTCCAGGCCCTGCAGCAAGCGCAAGCCGCTACCAACCGGGAGCTGGAGGCCACGAGGCCAGGTTAGTGGAAGCCCAACGGGCGAGAGACAGACTCGCCCAGGCAGCCGCCTCCTATGGTACCGATGGGCCCTTCGAGGACGCCGATGCCTACCTGGGCATGTTTGAGAGGACGGCCACCCGAACGAGTGGCAGCGGTCCGAGTGGGCGCCCATCTTGGCGCCATACCTAAAGGGACCCGCTGCATGGGCCTATTATGACCTCCTGAGGAGGAGGCCGCTAATTACGACCTCCTCAAGCCCAAATATTGGCCCGCTACGCATTAGCCCGGCCAGCAGGCGTCGAATGGCGGAACTGGGTCTTTGACCCGAAAAGCCGCCGCGCCCAGGCGCTCGAAGTTCTGGGGCAAGATGGGCCGCTGGCTACGGCCAGAGAGCCCCGACGGGCGGAAAGTCGCCGAGCGGGTGGCCTGTGAAGGGCTGGTCAATGCAATGCCCAGTTCCCTCGCCCAGCAGGTCCGGGGCACGCCTATCAAACATGTCGGGCCTCCTCGACGCCCTGGAGCGCCAGTTGGCGGTCCTCCACTTGGGGGTCAGAAAAGCCTGCTCGCTGGAACCGCAGGGACGGGCGGCCACCCCGAGCCCCTCGACGCGCTGCAGAAGCGCCAGCCAGAGCCAAAGAGAGGCCGGGTCCGCCGCTGTTTCAAGTGTGGCGAGACCGCCACCTGCTGCCAAACTGCCCCCATCACATCGCCCGAGCCTATGGACTGCAGCTGGACATCAACGGAGAGGTATTGTACCCGCCGCATCCCTTGGCGAGTCCGGACACGGGAGTGGTGTTGCTAAATGGGCACGCCGTGGTGGCTTTGTTTGATTCCGCAGCAACATTACCATTGTTGCTCGCCGTTTGTCTTACCGCAACAGTGGTTAAAGCAACATTTGTTGGTTACCTGTGTACATGGGGGACTAGGTCATATCGCTCCGCCACTGCTATCTTACCTGGAAGGGGAACCAATCCAAATGACGGTCGCTGTGTTACCTGACCCCCTTCCCAGTGTATCCTGGGACAAGACTGGTCTAAAAGAATCAGCGGTGAAGCCATTCGCCTCTCCCGGGGCCTCGTTGGATCTTGTCATGAGGGGAAAAGGCAACCTCCCGCGGCCTCCACGCCGCACAAGGGCAGGCCCTATGGGCGCTGGTGTCTCGGGGACCTTTCCGTGGCTACGGACCTTGACCCGAAGATTCCGCCGAGAAGGGACTAGCCAGGGAACTCTCCCCGGCCCAGGCCCAAGACCTCTCTCGCGCCTGGACCATCAATTTCGGTCCACGCCGCCTCCTTTAAGAGGGAGCAGTGGAATGATGACTCCCGCGCTTTGCCCGAATGCATTGTTCTGCCTAACAGCTCGACAGCGGACGGATCCACACCGGGAACCCTTCTTTGTCCTTGAAATGATCTGTTGTACCGAAAGTGGCTACCCATGAGGGCGAGGTGCGGAAGTTGTTGCTAATTCCTGCATCTTCCGGGCGGGAGATATGCGAAGTTGGCACATGCTCACCTCCTAGGCCACCTCGGGCCGAAAAACACTGGAGAGGATTAAGCCCGCTTTTACTGGCCTGGGATCAATGAGGAGGTCCGGCGGTTCTGTCAATCCTGTCCGGAGTGCCAGACCCGCCAGATTCCTAGGAGGGACCGTGCTCCTCTAGTCCCTATTCCCCTCGTGGACATCCCTTTGAAAGGATAGGGGTCGATTTGGTGGGACCCTGGAGCCCTCAACCCGTGGCCACAAGTATATCCTAGTCATGGTGGACTATGCCACCCGGTACTCAGAGGCGGTTCCCCGCGCCCGCTAATACTAAAAGCATCGCACGGAACTGGTTAACTTGTTTTCACGCTGGGCATACCCAAGGAGGTCCTCACGACCAGGGTACGCCTTCACTTCGGATACGCTCAAGGAGGTGGCCAAATTACTGCAGATAAAGCACCTGAAAGCGCCAGTCTATCACCCGCAAACTGACGGGTTGGTCGAGCGATTTAATCAGACGCTTAAGCAGATGCTCCGCAAGGTAGTCAGCGGACG
The DNA here is from genome assembly GCF_016835505.1 of Polypterus senegalus. Lineage (NCBI taxonomy): Eukaryota > Metazoa > Chordata > Cladistia > Polypteriformes > Polypteridae > Polypterus > Polypterus senegalus. Next base: position 26,678 of record NW_024381082.1, on the reverse strand, counting down.
GCAGGAACTGGGACCAGCTCCTCCCGCCGTGCTTTTGCCTACCGGGAGGTACCCCAGGCCTCTACGGCTTCTCCCCTTTGAATTACTATACGGGCGACAACCCCGGGAATCCTCGACATCCTAAAAGAAGGCTGGGAGGCCGAGGCTCTTCCCTCCTCTAATATTTTGAGCACGTGAGCAACTGCGCCACCACTCACAAAGATCAGGCCCCTCCTAAAAGAGCACGTGACTCGGCGCAAGCAGCGCAGGCCCGGTGTTACAACCGCAACTCCGTCCTCAGGGAGTTCCGCCGGGGACCGAAGTTATGGTGCTCGCCCGACCTCCCACTCGAAGCTGCTCGCCACTGGCAAGGGCCTTACGAGGTTAAGGAGAGAAAAGGACTCCGACTATTTGGTAAAACAGCCCAACCGCGACCGGTGAGAGGATCTATCATGTCAACCTGTTAAAGCCCTGGAGAGATAGAGAGGAGCTTCCCAGCTCCCGTAGGTCACTCTCCCTTTTCGCAAGCACAACTGCCCTTAACCTCGTAAGAGCTGACCCCAAGCAGCGGCAGGAGTTAGCCCAAACACTCCGAGCCATCCCCGAGGTAGTGAGCGAGTCACCCGCCGGACCGCTGATTGAGCACGATATAGTCACGGAGCCCGGGTAATCGTCCGAGAGGCCCTACCGACTCCGGAGGCAAAACGCCGCAGAGGTCGAACTGAGGTGAAACGTATGTTGGACATGGACATAATTGAAGAGAGCCATAGTCCCTGGTCCAGCCCTATTGTCCTCGCCTCCAAGCCAGACGGCTCCTGGAGGTTCTGTAATGACTTTAGACGTCTGAATCAGATCTCCAAGTTCGATGCCTACCCCATGCCCCGCATTGACGACCTCCTTGAGCGGCTGGGTACGGCTCGACATCTGACTACCCTTGACATGACAAAAGGGTATTGGCAAATTCCTTTAACGGCATCCGCAAAGGAGAAAACGGCCTTTAGCACCCCTAGCGGCACTGGCAGTACAAGGTCCTCCCATTTGGGCTGCACGGGCCCGCGACCTTCCAACGCCTGGTAGATAGAGTGCTGACGCCCCACCAGTCCTATAGTGCCGCTTACCTGGATGACGTTGTCATCTATTCCGCACCTGGGAGGAGCATCTACTGCAGGTCGCAGCTGTCCTCCTAACACTGGCTAAAGCCGCCTCCGCATAAACCCCGGAAGTGTTTTTGGATTAAAGGAGGCCAAATATTTAGGCTACCTCGTGGGACAAGGACAGGTGCGGCCACAGAGCTCCAAAGTTAAAGACATCTTAGAATGGCCCCGTCCGAGTACCAAGAAACAGGTGCAGGCTTTCTTGGGGCTTGCGGGTTACTACCGCCGGTTTGTTCCCGTTTCCAAAGAGCAGCACCCTTGACTGACCTGACAAAAAGGGCGCCCCTATAATGCGGTGTGGACCGACAAAGCAGAACACGTTCAGTGACCTAAAGAAGGCCCTAACGCCGGCACCTGTGTTACGGACGCCCGATTTTGGGCTCCGCTTATTCTCCAGACCGACGCCGGACACAGGCCTGGGTGCCGTGCTGAGCCAAAGCGCCGATGGTGTCGAGCACCCTGTGATGTACCTTAGCCGAACTGATGGACCGGGAGACCCGTGCTGCAGTGGAGAGGGAGGCCTTGGCCATTAAGTGGGCAGTGACCCACCTCCGTACTACCTGCTGGGTCGCGAAGTTCGCTCTGGTGACTGATCACGCTGCACTTCAGTGGATGTCCCTGCACAAAGAGTCGAATCCGCTGGTCACCAGGTGGTTCCTGGACTTACAGCCGTATAAGTTCACTGTCACTTATCGGCGGGCACCCTTCAGGCCAATGCCGATGCCCTCTCTCGTATTCACGACCTCTCGGTTAGGTCCGCCCGACCTGACGGTCCTGGGCTAAGGGGGGGATCGTGTCACGCACGCCGCGAGTAGGAGGCCGCGGATTGATTCGACAGCACCTGGGAAACCACTCGCCGCCAGGGAATGGTGGGGTATTAACTTTCTCCCTCTGCTTCCTCATAGGAAAAAGACCGTCCTGCACCATAGGCATGGATGACCGCAGTCGCGATACTTCCGCCCTTCCTCCGCCATCTTGCCCTGACGTCATCCTTCCCATCCTCCCTTGCGGTCCTTCCCGACATTCCTCCACTTCCGCTCCTCCCCAATATAATGGCCGCGACGCCAGGAGTCGTCGTCGCGCATTATGAACTGTTTGTTTATAATTTTGACCTGCTTTTTTTGTTCTGATTTACAATATACGGGGCCGGAAAACCCCAACCCTTGCTACTGTCTCTCTCGGTCCTTTACAATATATATATATATATACACACACACATATAAACATATATATATACATATCCATACATATATACATATACACATACACACACATATATACACACAAATACACATATATATACATACACACACACATATATATAAACATATATATACAAAGTACATACATATCTACATATATACATATACACACACACATACACACACACATATATATATATATATGCAGTCTTTGGGGTGCTGAGCAACTTTTGCTGGGGGTGCCAGAATCCATGAAGGAAGAAAAATGAAAAACATTATTTGTACAAAATCTTAATTTATTTATCCATTCCTAAATAATTAAATGGGCAGGCTATTTCGTATCAGTGCAAAACGCTGTTTGTTAAAACGGATGACTCCGCTCTTACGTGTAAGTCTGCCTGGATATTATGAACTATCATTATCTGTTCAAGTTCTATTTAAATTTTTAAATAGAAGGAATTTTTATTTAGTCGACAGAATATTATTCCGGAATAAATCAACTCAAACCTTAAATAACTTATAATATTTTGCTCTCCATAAAAATATATCCTGTCTAAATTATACAAGTTAGAAATAAAGTAAACGTTAAAAGAACAAACATTAAAGTTTCTTTACTCTTATGTAATTTTATATAAAAAATAAACTTACATTTTAAATATCCCAAAAGATTTTGCTCTCCATAAAAATATATCCTGTCAAAATTATACAAATTCAAATATGAACATGGTGCATAACAAAACCTGGAAATATAAATAAAATTTGTTCTTTTCATCAATAACAAATCAAATCATTCAGTTGTCTTTGCTCTTATGTCATTTTATCAGAGCTGGACACCTGCTATCTTTTTTTGGCAAGAAGTTCGTTTATGTTTGGTGTGAGGTTCTGTGTTGTGGAGATTCTCAGGATGGACTGCAGGTGCTCATCAGTGAGGCTGAATTCTGTGTGCTGTTTTGTTAGTCTTCATGACTGAGAAGACCTTCTCACACAGATATGTGCTACCAAACGTACATGGTTCGAGACGCATGTAGACGGAGCTGGAGCATTTTGGGAATGGAGTGAATAAACTGTGGCGTGCAGTATGCGTACTTTGCCTTCAGTGTGCCATTACACTGCAGCTCAATCACCTCCATCTGAATCTGCACAGGTGCAGTTTCCACATCGAAGGCAAATGGGTTGCGAAACAACTCAAAATTCTTTTTTTGTTCTTCAAAGTCACCAAAGCGGCGTGCGAATTCAGTGTGCAGCACGCTCAGTTTATCAGCAAAGTGCGTATTTGGGAACACCGTAGTGCCGACTTGGTTCAACATTACTTTGTGATTTTGCACGTTTAAAAACGTCTGCTGAAGTGTCAGATTCTTCTTTAACTCTTCTGCTTTCTGTATTTTGTGCATTGCATTCAGGTTGTTCAGGTTATCTTGATGTTTTGTCTCATAGTGCCGTCTTTAGATTAAATTCTGTAATTACAGCCACATTAGCTCCACAAATGAGACACACGGGTTCAGTAAACATATACTCAGCCTCCCATCGGTTTTTAAAGGCTCTATGTTCAGAATCACCTTTTCTCTTCGGCATCGTGTGGGCTAGCTTCGCAATAACTTGCAGCATCATAAGCTAGACTTGATTAACGCGGTGAGTGTTCGGCAAGGCAGCTGAAGCGCTGCATTATGGGATCTGTAGTTTATTGTGTTACCAGCGCTTCATATCCCCGGGCCATTAATAACAATAATATATAAAATAATCTCGCGGGCGGATATAATTACACTGGCGGATGTGGCCTCTTGGCTCCTTGAGTTTGACACATATGGACTAAATAGAACTTGAAAAGATATATTTTTTCAAATGTGATTGCGCAATTCAGATTGAGTTGACGCGCACTACAGTACATCGAGCCCGCGTGCTATTGTGGTTTTGCCTGCGTGCCTCAATAAGTTACCCTCCCCTCGCTCTTACTTTTTTACCGTTCATCTAATGAATACACTGAGTATGGCTTTACCAAAACAATCATTGATCACGAATAAAGTATCCATTATTCATAAAGCTTCAATTGGTGATCTGTCTTTCTGCGTTAACCGCATATTTTTCATACGTCTCAAACCAAGGGGATGCGAGGCTAAAATGAAGCGGAAGCGTCATTACATACTCAGTGCATCCCCTCTCGGGAATCGAACCTCGGATGCCAGCGCTAGAGGCAAAGCCTCTACTATTGCGCCATGGCGTGAGCCGTTGAATATGGTTTTATATGTCACTCACTCGCTTCTAATTGTTTCGCTGCCTTCTTAATTAAATAATGTATGTTTTCTTCAGCTGTTTTGGAGCTCTTCCTGGTTTTCTGCGTACTGCGTGATTACGTGGGAGGCGTGATGATGTCACACGAAACTCCGCCCCCATGGCTTTCGAGCTCAACTCCATTACAGTAAATGGAGAAAATAGCTTCTAGTTATGACCATTATGCGAGAATTTGAAATGAAACCTGCCCAGCTTTTGTAAGGAAGCTGTAAGGAATGAACCTGCCAAATTTCAGCCTTTACCTACACGCAAGTTGGAGAATTAGTGATGAGTCAGTGAGTGAGTCAGTCAGTCAGTGAGTGAGGGCTTTGCCTTTTATTAGTAAAGATATATATATATTGTCGCATGCGGCCGGTGGGTGGAGCCCAGCCGGGACGCCCAAGAGGACCGGAGGAGGGCTTGTACCTCCTCCAGACCGTGGGCGACGCCCTGGTTGCATTGGGGTAGAGGGCTTGGAAGCCCAAACCTGTAGGGACCCGTGGCCACCGCCAAGGCTGCCAGTGCCTGAACAACCCTGGACCTCAGCACTTCCGCCACACCAGGAAGTGCTGGGGGGAAGAGGAGCAGGGACACCCGAAGGGCTTCCGGGTGCGCAGCCGGCACTTCCGCCACATGGGGGTGTGTCCGCAGGAGATTGCCGGGAAGCAGCTGGAGCCCATCCGGGTTCCTATATAAGGGGCCGCCTCCCTTCATTCAGTGGCGGAAGTCGGGTGGAAGAAGGACGAGCTGGAGAGAGGACTGGAGGCGGCCAGGAGAGGAGGCATTTGACTGTGAGGCCTGGACTTTGGGAAATGGGGTGCTAGAGGCACTGGGGTTGCGTAAAAACATTGTAAATATTGTATATAATAATTGAGTGTGTTGTGTGAAGAAAGCGATATGCGCCTGTCTGTGTCCGGGTCCAGTTCCACTATATATATATATATATATATATATATATATATATATATATATATATATATACTGTATATATATACTCAGCAAAAAGAAACGTCCTCTGACTTTCAACTGTTTTACTTTCAGTAAACTTAATGTGTAAATATTTGTATGAACACTAAAAGAGTCAACACCATAAGACATAAACTAAAAATGTTTCACAATGTGTCCCTGAATGAAGGGATGCTCAAAATCAAAAGTACCAGTCAGTATCTGGTGTGGCCACCAGGTGCTTGAAGTACTGCAGTGCATCTCCTCCTCATGGACTGGACCAGATTTGTCAGTTCTTGCTGTGAGATGTTACCCCACTCTTCCACCAAGGCACCTGCACGTTCCTGGACATTTCTGGGGGAATGGCTAGCCCTCACCCTCGCGATCCAACAGCTCCCAGACATGCTCAATGTGATTGAGATCCGGGCTCTTCCACTGCGAGGTTGATCAGCTGTCCTTCCTGTCTCCCTGTAGCGCTGTCTTAGGCGTCTCACAGTGCGGACATGGCAATTTATTGCCCTAGCCACATCAGCAGTCCTCATGCCTCCCTGCAGCATGCCTAATGCGTTCACGCAGATGAGCAGGGACCCTGGGCATCTTTCTTTGGGTGTTTTTCACAGTCGGTAGACAAGTCTCTTTAGTGTCCTGCGTTTTTAGAACTGTGACCTTAAATGGCTACTTTCTGTAAGCTTTTAAGGTCTTAACGACATTCCACAGGTGCATGTTAATTAATTGATTATGGTTAATTGAACATGCATGGAAAACTATTGTTTAAACCCTTTACAATGAAGATCTGTAAAGTTATTTGGATTTTTAAAACATTATTGTTGAAATACACAGTCCTGAAAAAGGGACGTTTCTTTTTTTGCTGAGTATATATGTTTTGTTTTAAACAGAGTTGCTTTATAGGAACTTCATGAAAAGATTAAAGTACTATGCAACTGTTAATGAATAGTTTTATAGTTTTGATGTTTGTGTGACAAATTTGTCAGTTTTTGTGAAAAATGCGTTGCATAATAAAGACTGAATGCGTTTCTGATGAATATCTCAGGTGACTATATTTTAAATGCCAATTAGTTAAAGGATAATTATATGAGCAATAGGTTTATGGGATCATTGTTATTATGTGTACAGCAAAATTCTTACTTCTAAGTACTAGTGACTGATGAGTTTTCAAATTAGTGCGGGAACTTTACTGGAAAACTCTGAGGAACCACCAATGAACATAGAAGAAAATGTTCAAACTCTGAAAAATCACAGTCTTAAAAAGGATTTCAGTTGAGTTCACTGTAAATTGTGAGGCATTAGAATAGAGTACAGCAATATCATGTTGTCCTATTCATAAATGAGCCCTGAACGAGTTAATTTATACAGTACATATTCTTTACCTATTTATAGGTACTGTTTTAGCAAAAAGGGGATTTCAGTTGACAGCTTTGCTTCATCCCTGCTCAGTTTGAAGCAGTGGCAGGTAATAGATGAAAAAGTAAGTGAAAGGAATGTGTCACCTTTATTGTAGTAATTTATCAATTTCAGCTTGTGAAGTCCATATCAGAAAATCTAAACAAGCACTTGTCAGAAACCTGGTCTTTGTGAGTCTTTATGGATCTTTGTGTGAGAGAACATGGGGCAAAAGGAGAGAGGGTTGCACAGGCACAGATGAATCTTCTGTTTTAATCCCTAGCCAAATATAAGGAAGACTACAACCGAAGTGGGCATTCATTTTAAACCTGGTGTCAGACAGAGCTGACCTGTCTCTAAAGTCCTCCTTAGCACCTATTTGAAATGAACTTGTTTTTATTTTCAATGCCTTTTCCATAAGGCAAATTACAAAGAGTTTATCTCATCTGAAACTCTGATCTTTTTGAATATTATTGTATAAGACACAATCAGCACACCTTTGTTATAATATAAGGCATAAATGGACATTGAACTTATTATTATCGGATGGAAAGTAAAGTAAAATTAAAACAGACTCAATGTAATTGAATTTAAAGCATAACTGATATTTTAATGTACACCAATATGATTGCATGTCAGTGTCACACAGCTGGTTTTTTTTCCACCTACATTTGACTAAAAGGAGCAGGATGAATCAAGAGTTTGTATCAGCGAATAGTCCACATACTGTAGCAAAGCACATCAGATGATTACATTGTAAAATGTTTGAATATGCCAGCTTGATGCTGATACTGTACAGAAACAAAGGGTTCAGAGCAAGCATGCAATTTCACTGACCAACATACCTTGCATAATATTACTCACAGTTTAAAAAACTAAATGAGACTGAGAATGCTGGTTCAGAAGCCCTGAACGCATTTAACAAGGTCAATGGAGAGATACAAAAAAAAAAACTAACAAACTACCAAATGTGAGGCAGATGACTGAAAAACAATACAGAAATGCAAGTATCAAATTTATAAGAATTTAACTAAGTATAATATAGTGCGGGCAACACAGTGGTGCAGTGGTTGCGCTGCTGCCTCACAGTTAGGAGACCTGGGTTTGCTTCCCTGATCCTCCCTGCGTGGAGTTTGCATGTTCTCCCCGCGTGGGTTTCCTCCCATAGTCCAAAGACATGCAGGTTAGGTGCATTGACGATCCTAAATTGTCCCTAGTGTATGCTGTGGGTGTGTATGCCCTGTGGGCTTGAAAAGGATTTGTTTCCTGCCTTGTGTTGGCTGGGATTGGCACCAGCAGACCCCCCTTGACCCTGTAGATAGGATATAGCAGGTTGGGTAATGGATGGATTGATAATACAGTGCAGGGTTGCTTAGTAGTGAAGGTGTTAGAGCATGGGTCTGGAGTTCTAGGTTAAATCTTGTATACGTGGAGTTTGCAGGTTTTTCCAGTGTCTGTATTGATACTCCCAAATCCCCAAAAAGGTGCAGATTAGGGTGTAAGGAAAGTCCTCACATCCCTCATAACCCTGAATTGGATTTAGGGAGTTTGAGGGTATTGTTATCACGTTGTGTGATCTCCCATGGAATATAATTTAGTTTCTTGTTTAACTGACTGACTCATCTTATCTCATCTTAAGATACTGTAAAAGCCTCAAAAACTGTGAATTGTATTTCGCTATAAATGTTTTGACACCTTTTTTTACAACAAAGTCTGTTTGTTCTAAATATTTTTTGTAATTTTTATTTCTTGGAAAGAGTAATACAGTATCTTAATTGTTTTCTCAATTTTCTTTAACATAAGTCAGTTTACAATGAGGAGCAAAATAAATAAATAAATTCTAATTGGTCAGCTACCACTTGTACCTTGTATTATTGTTATGAAGAAGCTGTATTAATAATGTTGCCCGGAAAGAGAAGAGCAAGAGAAATCAGCTTGGAAACTTAGTACTGAAACATTCTTGTCCACAGAATATTTTATGATTTTCTCAGAAAAAGAATAAGCATATTAGCTAGAATTTCAAAAAATGTTATATAAAGATAAAAATGAGATGCCTAACTAAATAGCACGCTTAATATACAACAAGAATTGACCTCAACTTAAGGACCTTGTTTGTACAAGCGTTTGATTTCTGGCCTTGCCACTATATGTGTAGTTTGTACCTTTTCATTGTATCCACATGAGCTTTGACCCAGTCCCCCCACCCATAAAGATATTCAATCTTTGACTATAAACTGTCCAGGTGTGGTATGATACAAGTGTCTGTAAGGGTATGAGGGTGACAGACTGCAATTACATACTTGTTTAGCTTCTGTATTACACCTGAAACTGCCAGAATACACACTTGTTCTTTGCAAAGATTAGAAATTATTAGAAAAGAAGGCAGACAGAGTCCTTGAATACAGCTCCATTATTTCTGTCAATGAACAAAATACATTAACATACACCAGTGCTGTTGTTTAATTAAAACCCATGTGAGGCTTCCCATCACCATGGTGTGAGCATTTTTGTAAATGTAATCTCATCTTTACTGCTTTAGTCCAGGCCAATATAATTTGTTGACCTTTGTTTTAGTAAATAGTGACTTAGCATTAATTTAAAAAGTAAAACCAATAAAATTTTATATATTTTTTACTGTATGGCATATGGTACAACGTGTGCTTTCAGTAAGTCGACCTTCTTTATCAATATTTAATTTATTGCCTGAGGTTTAATATAGTGGCTGGAATCTAGACAATCTTCACATGGAATTCTGCATGCTATGTGCAAGGCATTATTTTACTACACAGGATAGATACTTACATAGATTATACATGAAGATAAATTATGCCATGAATAAAAATACACTGAAAAATACTTTATCAATATCTGGCAATATAGTACTAGAATGTGATGAATACTTTCAGCAAGTTGAATTTCTTTATAAATATTTGATAATTAGCCTAAGGGTTCAGATAAAATATGGAATCTAGGAGATCTACACCTAGATCACCATTTTCAATATACTTTATAAGGGATGATTTTTAGGACTTACCTAGCAAATAAGATAGATGCATCTTGTAAAAGCTAATTTGAAAAATTATAAATAGACAATATAAATAAAACATGACAAAAGAGTGCTATTGACAGGGTATCTATGATACTGTATTTTAGTAACATGAGTGTATTAATGTAGTCTTCTATGGACAGTATACATTGGGGCCTTGCATTTAATATTGCTGAAACAAAAAGAGAAAACAGGAATATCCTTTAACAGTAAATGCAATTCTAAAATATTTTTTGAATTGTTCATTCAGCCTTTGTAAAATAAATGTAAAAATATACTGAGCATTCAGTTAAAACAGTTAATCAAGACATTTCTTCTACTATCTTTTTATAATGTCATTTCTCCCCTGTCCATGCTGTGCTGGTGTTTCTTTGTCTAATCAATGTTCTACTGTACTCCATAATCTATGTAGAAATAAGCATGAAGATTGGAAGCACTCTCTGACTTTTTAAGGGTTATTATAATTAAATACCTGTTCCATAAGATTTGTGCTTGAAACCTAAAATGTGTTGTAATCAGTGCATCCATCCATTTTCCAGTCCGTTGAATCCAAACACAGGGTCACGGGGGTCTGCTGGAGCCAATCCCAGCCAACACAGGGCGCAAGGCAGGAACCAATCCCGGGCAGGGAGCCAACCCACCACAGGACACACACACTAGGGACAATTTAGAATGCTGAATCTACCTAACCTGCATGTCTTTGGACTATGGGAGAAACCAGAGTATCCATCCATCCATCCATTCTCTTCCGCTTATCGAGGTGGGGTGAGGGGCAGCAACAAGCAGAGAGCCCAGACTTCCCTCTCCCGCCACTTCTTCCAGCTCTTCCGGAGAATCCCAAAGGCGTTCCCAGGCCAGCGGAGACATAGTCCCTCCAGCGTGTCCTGGGTCTTCCCGGGCCTCCTCCGGTTGGGCGTGCCGAACACCTCACCAGGGAGGAGGCGTCCAGGAGGCATCCTGATCAGATGCCCGAGCCACCTATCTGACTCTCGATCGGAGGAGCAGCGGCTCTCTCTGAGCCCCTCCCGGATGACTGAGCTTCTCACCCTATCTTTAAGGAAAGCCCAGACACCCTGCGGGAGGAAACTCATTTCAGCAGCTTGTATTCGCGATCTCGTTCTTTCAGTCACTACCCATAGCTCATGACCATAGGTGAGGGTAGGAAGGTAGATCGACTGAGTAAATTGAGAGCTTTGCCTTACGGCTCAGCTCCTTTTCACCTACGAGACCGATGCAGAGCCGCATCACTGCGGATGCCGCACCGATCCGCCTGTCGATCTCACGCTCCATTCTTCCCTCACTGCGTGAACAAGACCCGAGATACTTGAACTCCTCCACTTGGGGCAGGATCTCTCCTCCAACCCTGAGAGGGCACTCCACCCTTTTCCGGCTGAGGACCATGCTCTCGGATTTGGAGGTGCTGATTCTCATCCCAGCCGCTTCACACTCAGCTGCGAAACGATCCAGAGAGAGCTGAAGATCACGGCCTGATGAACCAAACAGGACAACATCATCTGCAAAAGCAGTGACCCAATCCTGAGTCCACCAAACCGGACCCCTTCAACACCCTGGCTGCCTAGACATTCTGTCCATAAAAGTTATGAAGAGAATCGGTGACAAAGGGCAGCCCTGGCGGAGTCCAACTCTCACTGGAAACGGGCTCGACTTACTGCGGCAATGCGGACCAAGCTCTGACACGGTTGTACAGAGACCGAACAGCTCTTAACAGGGGTTCGGTACCCCATACTCCCGGAGCACCCCACAGGATTCCCGAGGGACATGGTCGAATGCCTTTTCCAAGTCCACAAAACACATGTAGACCGGGCGGGCAGACTCCCATGCACCCTCCAGAACTCTGCTAAGGGTGAAGAGCTGGTCCACTGTTCCACGACCAGGGCCGAAAACCACACTGTTCCTCCTGAATCCGAGGTTCGACTATCTGACGGACCCTCCTCTCCAGAACCCCCGAATAGACTTTTCCAGGGAGGCTGAGGAGTGTGATCCCTCTATAGTTGGAACACACCCTCCGGTCCCCCTTTTTAAAGAGGGGGACCACCACCCCGGTCTGCCAATCCAGAGGCACTGTCCCCAATGTCCATGCGATGTTGCAGAGACGTGTCAACCAAGACAGTCCTACAACATCCAGAACCTTAGGAACTCGGTATCTCATCCACCCCCGGGGCCCTGCCACCAAGGAGTTTTTTGACCACCTCGGTGACTTCAGTCCCAGAGATGGGAGAGCCCACCTCAGAGTCCCCAGGCTCTGCTTCCTCATTGGAAGGCATGTTAGTGGGATTGAGGAGGTCTTCGAAGTACTCACCAGAGAAACCAGAGTACCTGGAGGAAACCCACACAGACACGGGGAGAACATGCAAACTCCAGCAGGAGGACCGGAAGCAAACCGGTCTCCTAACTGCAAGGCAGCAGTGCTACCCACTGCGCCACCGTGCAGCCCTGTAATCAGTGCATCATAGCCTAAAATTCTGTCCCCTGATCTTCATATACTATTGTCTTTTGCCTGGATGTTGCATGTTCTCCCTGTATTTATGTAAGTTTCCCCTGAGAGGTTTTACTGCTCTCTATGCTTGAAACCTACTGTTTCACCGGCACTTAGTATCTAGAGTTGTGTTTGAATTATGGTAAGCCCCATCCTTATTTCCTCAAGAACTAACTCTCTTGAGGCTATTGTCACATCACATAAATTGTTTCTCCTATAATTGTTTGCCTGTGATACATAAAGCAATCTCTCTTGTCCACCACTTGACAGCTTAACCTTCAAAACTGAACTTCTCCAAATTCCAAGTAAAACCATTTTCTGCTCTATGGTCACTTAATCACACTGAATACAACTACAGTCAACAGCTCACATTGGTATTATCTTCTATGACATACTCATTTTTCTCAGAATATTGCCAATGCATAAGAGTCTAGCAGAATTCTCATTAACACTCCAAAGATCCATCTGTACCTGACCTTATTTCCTTCACACTATCTAATGCATCAATTCCTTGAGCTGGTGAAATGCAGCAGCATCACAGCGGGATTCTCATACTGGACTAAAAGGAGACTGCGGCTTATATATATCACAGAAGCCAGCCTTGTCTAACATCTTCATTGAGGCCATAATACACGTTCTCCTCTGATAACCAGTTGTAGCACACATCAGATTTAAAGGAGCTCTTATATCTCTCTATTATATAAAACAATCCTGAGATGAGACAAAACTTTTTCAGATAGATAATTTCAAGTAATGCGAGATGAGACTTTGTGCCAGGAGGTTTAACCACGTCCACGGTCCACTCAGCTCTCATTCGTGTGAATGCTATTGTCAGACATAGTTCCTTTGCTCTCACCTCCCCAAGTGGGGGTGGAAATAAAAGACAAAGATTAGAAGACAACGTAGAACATCGTAAAGAAGTCCAAAAACGTTGGTGCGATACACATGTAGAGCAGGTTACAGATTATAAAAAGTACTAAAATTCAAAAGTCTCAAAAAACTGATAGTTTGATTAGCACTAACAAATGGAAATTATTACTCAGCGAAAAGAGTTTGAATATATGGACACAGTTGATATTGCAGAAGTATGTAGATATTGAATGGCTTTAAAGTTTAAGTCAGAGAGTTATAGATAGTCTAATTTGTGTTGCCATTATGGAAAAGTAGTGTTTCTTACCAATAAAGAGGTGTATCCACGAGAAATAAAAGATTTGTTATTTGGAAATCTGTGCTCCCACAACAATTAAAGCTACAAAAACTTTCAAAGAAACCACAATTTGGTCAGGTTTATATTTATGATCATGGAGAAGTGATGCAACATGGACTCGAAACGAGTTAAACAATCAGACGTATTCAAAATTCTACAGCCAATAATGGATGCAAATCCATACGTACAAAAGTATTGCACTTTAAATGGAATTTATCTGAAAAACACGGACAAAGAAGTTTTCTTGGATTTCATTATGAATCTGAAAGATCACGCTTACATATATAATAAACAAAAGTGACGAATTGTCAGCAATAATAGTTTTGAAAGACGGAGATATCAAAGACAAAGCTGATACTCATGTTTATCCAAAAGCACAGCACGATTCGTCGCAAGACGATCCGGTATAATGACTAGTGCGGAGGGCCCGCATGGGGGTTGGCTAGAGAAGCGAGCAGGGGGCAGAGTCCCCTAGTTATATACAATATTTACCACACAAGCTTTTACACTCATCATCCACTGGATGACTAATAATGCCACTGGACAACGAGGACAAGAGCAACACTTTCACCATGGCTTTGATATCAAAGAACTTTATTATTTCATGACTGATAAGAACTTGAATAATACAAATACTCTGTATTCATGAACTATTGCTGTATTCGCATATTATTGGACAAAAGGGATATTATATGAATACCCTTCAAAGTAGTAGCTCTGAATGAGTTGATTCAAAGAAAACAATGCTACTCCAACTCTCTAATTAACTTTTCACCGTAGTCAAAATCAAAAATAAAAAGTAAGCCAAAATTGCATTTTTGTGGGTAAATTTTTCACAGAAAAAATTACAGCTTACCTTTAATTGCTTTTAGTGCAGACCAAGTACCAAAATTAACTGTGACCAATGGTTCTTGTAAAAATCCATCCAGAAATTCATATGAGCATAAAAAGTGGGAAGGTAAGAATTCACAACTTGGAACTTTGAAAACTGTCACAGCACATGAATTCAGGATTACAAGGCTGAAGGTTACCAAAAGTTTGTATTGTCCAGGATTTGACCTCAAGGAATGCTTCCTTTCTTTTCCTTTGTTGCTGTCTGGTCATAGCTATTATTAAAAAATAACACTAAACTATCACTCTTTTACATTACCTATTGAATAAATAGGTCATCGTTTTAGCGCTTTTCCATTACATCGGTATACTTAATTTACTTTTTGCTTTATGCCCTTCCCCACCATAACCTATTGTGTATGGTGGAGGAGCAAAAGCTTTAGATTTCTGAAGAATTTCCATCTCTGGTTTTCGATGGATTTCAGCGTTTAGGGTCCCCTGATACCAAAAACATCAATATCTCGATGATGGGTGTGTGTCTATCTGTGTTTGTGTGTCACAGTTTCTTGAAGACAGTCTAAAACGGCTGGATGGAATAATACCAAACTCAAAATTTAAGGGTGTTATGAGATGATGATGTGCTAATTAGTTTTTGAGCCAAATCATGCAAGAGAAAGAGACACTCTAGAGGAACCCTCAAGTACTGTCATTTTGCAATTAAATATAAATTCCTCTTATCAATTGCTATCATAGTGACCTATTTTATGATCAGTAAGATCAGCATCAGGCGTAAATAATTACTGAAATGTTATAGAATAGTTTGGGTAACTTGGTTCCTGGGATGCAAAGCCTAAAATTGGTATTGCAATTTATTTTATATAAGACACATTAACCTGCATTCAGTGCTTGAAACATGCTATATACAAGGTGAGTCAAACACTAATGGATTAATTTTATCTTGACCACACCTTTCCAGGTCCATGAATTGCCATGGCCTCCACACTTCCCTGATTTGACACCCTGTGATTTCTGGTTATGGGGTATGGTGAAGTAGTGTGTGTATAGCAGGAAGGTTCGTGATATGAATGACGTGAAGGACAGAATATAGACTATGGTATCACCTATTCCCCATGGCTTTAAATGGTACTGTTGCTCATTGGTTTTGGTCCTAAAAATCATCTTGTGTATATGAAGTATGTTTTGTGAATAAATAGTTTCCATTCAAGTGTTTGTGTATATATATATATAGATATATATATATAATTATAATATATATAATATATAGTATATATATACTGTATATATGTATACAGTATATATATATATATTTATATAACCCCTGTGGCCTGCGCTATGCGCCAGCCACTTCGTGTCTCTGGTGCTCATGTTGTGAAGAGAGGGGCTGAACCATTCCAAGAAGACATGGTCGTTCCTCCGAAACCCCCTTTTTGCTTGATTAGCTGCTGGCCTGCTGCTCCTGCTGCCGTGCCACGTGATCTGCATATCTGCATCTTGTGCAGCACTTCGAACATTTAAAAGTCTGTACAGCAGCTGTCTTTGTCATCTACTCTTTGCTTTTATTTCCAGCCCCGGGAGTGGATAAATCTGTTGGCACAAAGTCTCGTCTCGCAGGATGTGAGTTCTTGATCACTTAGTTTATAATTTAAAAATGGAATAAGAATCTGAAAATCTATCAACTTTCCATTAAAGTTCAATGAATTCTGAAAAGAATGATAACAAATATATATATGTAGGTTTTAAAATAAGCCTGATTTAAAGCAAGACAAAAAACATGACATAAAATCATTGTACAAAATCGTTGCACTCTTAGGCTTAGGAGTTTATATATATAAAGTATATATATATATATATATATATATATATATATATATATATATATATTGTCTGGGATGCCAGGGGCCATGACCCGCCAGGGCCATGAGGGACCGGATGTGGGTCTGTGCCCACCCTGGATCACGTGGGGGTCGACTTCCTGGTTGCTTTGGGGGCCCACGGGTACAGGGCATGGAAGCTCCACCCTGTAGGGCCATGTGGTCACGCCAGGAGGCGCCCATTGCCTTGGGAAGAATTAGGACGGCGCCGGAGAGCTGCCGGCAGGAGAGCTGGCACTTCCGCCATGCTGGGGTGGCTAGAGGAGGAATGCCGGGAACACCTGGGGCTCATCCGGGTCATATATAAAAGGGGCCGTCTCCCTTCATTCGAGGCTAGAGTCGGGTGGAAGAGGACGAGGTACGAGGAGAGTGTGGAGGCGGCCTGAAGAGCAGGCATTTGTGGCCAGGACTAAGTATTGGGGTTTTGTGCACTAGTGGACTGGGTCTGAGTGACCTTACTTGTGTATATTTGTGTAAATAAACGCGTGTGTGGTTTGATGAACAACATGTCCGCCTGTCTGTGCCTGGGCGGGTTCACAATATATATATATATATATATATATATATATATATATATCTATACTAATAAAAGGCAAAGCCCTCACTCACTCACTCACTCACTCACTCACTCACTCACTCACTCATCACTAATTCTCCAACTTCCCGTGTGGGTGGAAGGCTGAAATTTGGCAGGTTCATTCCTTACAGCTTCCTTACAAAAGTTGGGCAGGTTTTATATCGAAATTCTACGCGTAATGGTCATAACTGGAAGCAGTTTTTCTCCATTTACTGTAATGGAGATGAGCTTCAACGCCGTGGGGGAGTTTAGTGTGACATCATCACGCCTCCCACGTAATCACGCAGTACATAGAAAACCAGGAAGACCTCAAAAGCGCTGAAGAAAACATGCATTATATAATTGAGAGGCAGCGAAACAATAAGAAGCGGCGAGTGACATATACAACCATATTCATGAGTTCTGCTACTGAAAAAAGCACGATGTAAACCTACACTTTAAATTAAGTTCATAGACAGGCTGCGCTGGCGTTTGTAATTTAGTGCCTGCCCATATAAGGCCGTCCGTCAGCGGCAAGTCAATAGCAAACTCCCACTAAATATTCACGGGTGAAGGACTGTGCTTATGGAGAGGAAGATGAGATGGTCAGGGTGGTGTTTGACACAAACTCAGCGAAACTGCGAGAGAAAGTTTTAAGTGCCAGGACTAAGGTAACATTAAATACAGCCATGGACATAGCATCGAGATGGCACCAGCACAGCTGGGAACCTTCGATGCATGTACACCGAAAGGCTCACGTGAACTGGCGCGTGCACAGATAAAAGGCAACAGTTCAACGCCGAGCGCTGAACAAAAACGAATTACACAATTGAAAGGCAGCAAAAATATGAAGCGTCTGATACAGCATATTCATAAATCCAGCTACTGCGGAAACAAAGCACCACGTTGGAAAAAGTCAATGTCCGCTAAAGGAAGACAGTGTAAAAAACCCGTGCATGCAGTGTGTCAGGTCTCAGATAAAGAAGAAGGCGAGCTGTTTATTGATGCAGTAAGAAACGAATCGATGAATGAAACCTGTCATCTTTACAGCGATTGACAAACACGGAATGTAACTTGAACACAACACATCCTACAAATACGAACCTGATTGAAAGAAATAATGATAATCAAATCCTTGATGACAGCAACACTCAGTAACACTCACAAAACAAATACTGTATATTGACAGTCATGTTACGTTATTTTAAAATGTTCCCTTTTCTTTTCTAGCTTTTTAACACACTACTTCTCCGCTGATATACGGGTATATATATATGTATATATATATACCCGATCTACATACTCGAATAATGGATACTTTATTAGCCATCAGTGATTGTTTTGGTAAAGCCATACTCAGTGTATTCATTAGATGAACGGTAAAAAGTAAGGGCAAGGGAGGATGACTTATTGAGGCATGCAGGCTGTAGTCTTGGCGTCAACTCTATCTGAATTCGCGATCACATTTGAAAAATATATCTTTTCAAGTTCTATTTAGTCCATATGTGTCAAACTCAAGGGCCCGGGCCACATCCGGCCCGGCGTGTAATTATATCCGCCCGAGATCATTTTATATACTGTATTATTGTTATTAAAGCCGGGTATATGAAGCGCTGGTAACACAATAAACTACAGATCCCATAATGCAGCGCTTCAGCTGCCTTGCGAACACTTACCGTTAATCAAGTCTACCTTAAGATGCTGCAAGTTATTGCGAAGCTAGCTCACACGATGCTGAAGAAAAGTTGATTCTGAAAATAGAGCCTTTAAAACCGATGGGAGGCTGAGTATATGTTTACTGAACCCGTGTGTCTCATTTGTGGAGCTAATGTGGCTGTAATTACAGAATTTAATCTAAGACGGCACTATAAAACAAAACATCAGGGTAACCTGAAAGACCTGAATGCAATGCAGAAGATACAGAAAGCAGAAGAATTAAATAAGAATCTGACACTTCAGCGGACGTTTTACCCGTGCACAATCACAAAGTGATTTCAATTGAGCTGCTTTTATGGGAGACACAACCACTTGCCCCACTTTCCCTATTACCAAGTAATGTTAAACCAAGTCGTCACTACGGTGTTCCCAAATCGCACTTTGCTGATAAACTGAGCGCACTGAGTTTGCACGGCGCTTTGGTGACTTTGAAGAACAAAAAGTCCGTCTACATGCGGCTCGAACCTTGTGCATGTTTGGTAGCACATATCTGTGTGAGAAGCTCTTCTCAGTGATAAAGACTAACAAAACAGCACACAGGAGTCGCCTCACTGATGAGCACCTGCAATCCATCCTGAGAATCTCCACAACACAGAACCTCACACCAAACAGAAAGCGAACCTGTTGCCAAAAAGATGCCAGGCGTCCAGCTCTAAAATGACATATGAGCAAAGACAACTGAATGATTTGATTTGTTATTGCTGAAAGGAACACATTTTATTTATATTTCCAGGTTTTGTTATGCAGCATGTTCATATTTGAATTTGTATAATTTTGACAGGATATATTTTTATGGAGAGCAAAATCTTTTGGGATATTTAAAATCTAAGTTTATTTTTTATAAAATATAAAATTACATAAGAGTAAAGAAATTTGAATGTTTGTTCTTTTAATGTTTACTTTATTTCTAACTTGTATAATTTAGACAGGATATATTTTTATGGAGAGCAAAATATTATAAGTTGTTTAAGGTTTGAGTTGATTTATTCAGGAATAATATTCCTGTCTGTTTTACCATTCCTACCAAAGATATTTCTGTCGACTAAATAAAAATTCCTTCTATTTAAAATTTAAATAGAACTTGAACAAATACGATAGTTCATAATATCCACGCAGACTTGCACGTAAGAACGGGTGTCATCCGTTTTAACAAACAGCGTATTGCACTGATCTGAAATAGCTGTGTGTGTATATATGTAGATATGTATGTATATGTATATATATGTTTATATATGTGTGTGTGTATGTATATATATATATGTATTTGTGTGTATATATGTGTGTGTATGTATGTATGTGTGTATGTATATGTATGTATGTATATATATATGTAGATATATATATGTATGTATATATATATGTGTATTATATATATGACAACAACACTCATCACTCACAACAGTGACAAAACAATAACATTGACAATCATGTTACGTTATTTTCAAAATGTTTCCTTTTCTTTTCATTGCTTCTTTAACACACTACTTCTCACAAGTAAGCCGGTATTTTACTAGTATATATATATATATATATATATATATATATATATAATATATATATATTTATATATATGATCATTCATCCATCCATTATCCAACCTGCTATATCATAACTAAATGGTCACGGGGTCTGCTGGAGCCAATCCCAGCCAACACACTAAGGCAAGGCAGAAAACAAACCCTGGGCAGGGTGCCGGCCCACCACAAGGCACTATATGATCATTATTATTATTATTATTATTATTAGTGCAGAGTAACAAATCTTCCTCTCACTTCTTCTTAAAATTGTACCTCAGTAGAGGACTCCCCCACCCCCAACCAGTTATAGTTTGACAAGAAAAAAAGAAAGTTTTAAACTAATAAACTGCTAAACATTCAGGGCATTCAAATACCATCTGGACCACTACAATATCTGTCAGAGGCTAGTTTTCTGTTTCCCTGGCACAGCTTACTATTTACTGTAATTAATCATTTATTCATATTGTACTCAACATGCCAGAAATATCTATTTTCATTGAATGGACCAATGGAATGTTCAAGTATCAGTCAATGATTTATGTAATTGATTGATGGATTAATTTGTTTCTAATACAGACATGGGGCCTTTCATAATGGATACAAGCACTACATAACAATTCACATGAAAGTATTTGAAGCAGAAATATTTGCTACACATTCCTTTTGTACAATAGGACCACAACAATAGGCTTTATGCATAATTTAATAAAACAGTACAGTCAATGGGTAAGGGTGAATATTATTACTAAGTATGATACAGATGTGTAAGATAAGGAGAATAGGGACAATAATGTAGGCTATAAAATTTAATAATAGTTTTTCATTTGGAATTTAGTGTGAAAATCTACACAAACATGATCTGTAAATATTTGTAAATCTATCTAATTAAGATCACTTAAATTCCTTATATCTGAGACTGTAAAAATAAAACAATGTGCATTTTTTTCCAATAGAAGATTTATGTGGATGTCGCAAGTAGAAACTTGAAACTACTTAAAAAATTTGCTTCACAATGACTCTGGCTTAAGTGACAGGCAGCTCAAAACTTTTTTTTTTTACTCTTTAATATATTTATCTTGTGTAAGTACAGAAGATGCACAATACAGCCTGAAACTGACAGCTGTTTTTAAATTAGTGAACTACATTCTGATATCAGAAGATCCCCAATGGAATTTTCAGTGTTTTATACATATTCAAACTTCACTGATCGCAAAGTTGAAATGATCACATTCTGTATCTGTGCTACCTGATGCCTCATTACATGAAAGAATTGATAACTTCTTAAATATTCACACAGTTCATTCAGCCTCTAAAATGTAAAAACAAGTACTTTTACATTTAGTTTGTGATATTTATTTAAATGTTCAATACTACAGTTACATGCTGTTGTTGATATTTTCAAATTAAGAATTTACTTTCTATATTATAATGAGGACTTCATTACAATTTAATTTAGATTTGCCTTTGGTTGAGATACAAAATATAATAAACTTTTTTAGAAACTGCTTATGATCTTATAATTTACAATTTTTATTTACATATTTATTGTATGAAGTACAAAACAAAATGAAAAGTAATACTTAATCCAACCATAAACTTCTATTAGCTCTCACATGCTCCCATTTGGATTACCGAATACTGCATAACATTAAACAAATTTGTGCAATAGGTTTTTTTTATGTTTGTAATAAAAGGATGCACTTAAACAAATGAAAAATGCAAAAAAAAAGTTAGATTAAAAAATCACATATTCCAAAAAAGTGGTGCATGTAATTATGAACATTTCATTAAAAATGCATTATTGGCCCCTATTGCAATACATGCATTTTGGACAGTTTGCACATTCTTACAATAAAACAGTAAATAATGTCTAGATGCATTGAGTCACTGAAAATCACTCAAACATCTTATTAAATCTGTAACATCAAACAATTTTGGATATAATTAATAAGAATCAGACCACAAGCAATTATTTATACAAGTAGCCTAATACACCATTTTTTGATGTGATAGTATTTCAGTGTTCAGCTTTGCTGATTTTCAAAAGATGTCATTGTCAAGCCATTGTTTTTATATTTGTAAGCACCAAGAAGCATATGCAAACTGTATGACTAATAACATAACACAACATTTTAAAACTTCCTTTACCTTCCAATTCAGAGTTGAGAAGAATTACAAAAATGTAAAAAGAAGGGTATATTTTAATAAATATTTAATCCAAAGTATTCTAATTTTGTAAACATACACTATTATACTTTTTTATGTATGTTCAATTATTATTAAATTATATATAATTTATATAATTCCTCCCTGTCAAGGATATTTTCCAACTATTTTTTAGGCCTACTCCCTCCCGTTTTCTCCTTAGCAAAACATTTCTTTCATGACAACAAGCTACGGCTAAATAATGCTTTATTGTACAATGCTGTTATGTCCTAAATAATAGTATGTTGTGTTTTTATTCTTTAGCATTAGTATAATAAAAGAAGCATTGAGAAGACAAACCTTTATATAAAAAACTGGTACATTGATAGAGTATGTAATTTTAACATCTGCCTGGAAACAATACATCTCAATTATTTCTAAATGATAACATACCAAAATACTTCCATCTCAATATATTATTTCAGTGTTTCATTAGCCAGAGTCTTATTAATAAATCCACACATTTATGAACCTGGTTTTCCGTTGCATTCTCAAACAAAATCAGTGCCTATCCTGTCAGCTTTGGGTAGAAGGCAAAAATCAGCCTGTTGGTTGCACATCCATCATAGGGTTCACCGATTCACTTCAAGCCAAATTAGAATAACAACTTTGTAATCCGAAAAAGCTGAAGTACAGTTGAAAAGCCACATGGATGTAACACAATGTTTCCAGACTAGGAATCAGACCTAGAAGCCTTGAGCTAGGAGGTAACAGTACCAACCACTGCAAAACATTCAAAATCAATAAAATGAACATTAGGTAAAAGTATGAAAAACTATTACATGCTGCATACTGTAAAGGATGAAGACTGAAATGAGATTAGATCCGGTCATAATTTTCATTAAGATAATTATTACTCATGTGTGTATAGGCTCATTTTATGTATTTAGGAGATATTGCCTTTTATTAAATATGTTACATAGAATGATCTTTAGTTATGGTAACTTGTTTCAGGCTATTTACTAAAATTGTCACCTTATATATAAGCTGATTCAATTCAAATAGATTAAAGAGTTATACAGTAAATTTAAATAAATAAATATGGAAAATATTTTGATGGAATGGGAAAACAGAGCTTCTAATTGAAGAACAGATAACAAGTAATGGTAAGAGAACATCACTGTGTTAAACTTGCAGAGTAGCCACAAAATGGTGAGATGCTTACACTGGGGCATTAAGTTTTTTTTTTAAACCTGTCAGTCTGTTCTAAGTTGGGGTGATGAGAGTTCTTTTTTGCCATTTCCTAATCAGCACTTCTCCCCAAGTGGCCACTTAAAAATACTGTAAAGGAGGGAAAAATACCAACCACTAATGAGCATGTGATACTGCTTTACTATTAGAGGCTGAAAAGTCTCTGGCACCAATAAGGACAAAGCAGAGATTCCCTCCACCAATCATTTTTGGCTGTTTAATGCTGTTTATCCCACTGGAAGAAGCCTACTGAGTCAGGATTCCTGAAACAATGAGTGAGAGGGAGGCTTAGTTCCAAGCATTTTAATACTGTCGTGCACCATAGGTTCCTTTTTCTGCTCCAGCTACTGACAAAATATATTGAGTTCTTTAAAGAGCAGAACTGAATGAATCTGAATATGTCAGAAGGATTGTTTTACTTTATATATTAAAGTTAGAAATAATATGCTGATTAAAAACCATTGAAGGAAAATCTTCAGCTGAAGCTTTTTTTTTAAATTGAAGGGAGTTAGTTTGATTTCTTCACACAACATATTACTACTTATAGTGCAGAGATGCATTTGTTAACCTTAACAGGAAGTTGTTTTTGTTCATTTGTCTAGATGACGGTAAGAATGTCATGTAAAATATATGACAGCCAGCAATCTGACTAATACTGGACTGATAAATACCATTTTCGACTAGAAATAAAGTCACTAATTACATATCTGTTTTTTTCTTTGTAAAACAGACATGTAACTGATGACATTACTGTTGAAAAAAAGGTATAACTTTTTTTTTACAACTTAGATGCATGAACATCTAGCATCCTGAATAACACTTTGGCACTCTGGTTTCAACTCATGTGCTTGGTTGATATTTCTGTGGAGCTTCCATGAAGGTTTTCTCTGAGTAGCTCAATTTTCTGTATATTGTATCTTTGGTAAACTGGTGATATTAAATTGATCCCATGTGAGTGTATGTATGTGTACTAAATGTGAATAGGCCCTGTGATGGACTGGAGCCTAGTATGCCTTATGCTACGTAGGTTCCAACCTCTTGTGGCTCTAAATTAAGTGGGCTTGAATTGTTATGTTATTTTTCAATCTGCAGGCCAAATTAATTTCGTTTTATATAAGGGACCACCAACCATGGATAGGACACAGCCCACCAAATAGCCTACTCCCACATAACTGCAGTATAGGATAAGCATGTTCAGTTAATTGCTGACTCTAAATTCACCCTACATTGTTATGCCCGTGATCAACTGATATTTATCCATTGAGAGTACCTGCCTTGTGTTCAACAATGCGAGGTTTGGCTCAAACTGCTTTGACCTTGCTATGAAATAAAAGAGTTTGCAGAACAGGTGAACAGATAAAAGATGGATTGTTATTAAAACTTTAGAAGTTACAGTATTATAGTTTTTTCTAGGATGTTAGCAACAGAGTAGTATCGGCTAGAAGCTGTAAAATGAGTTTTGGAACACTGCAATACATCTTCACAAATAGCTTTCAAAATATCCTAATAACATACTGCATATAAAAGTACAGATTTTTTTTAACATAATTTCATTTTGTTAGTGAAGAAAAAGCAGTAATCTAAGAGTAACAAGGTTTACTAACTAATGGAATTGTGACTTGTCAAAATCGGATATATACTGCTTTAGGAGCTTGTTATTTTCAAATAAGAAAATGAATTTCTCAGAAACTTTCTCTTGCATTAATAATAATGGAAATGCTCAGTTCAGTGATCAGAAAGATATTAAAGTAAATAAAAGTACAAATAGCATTATAAAGGTTGTCATAGTCAGTATCCAAATTGTACTGTCTTAGATGGCATGCCTGACAGGAAATTGCTTTTTCAAGGTTGTGAGATTGTTCTGAAAATAGCTTAATGGGTGGACAGTATGAGAAACAAAACTAGATGTGGAAAGTTCTTAATGTCAATAGATAGCAGCCGCTAGGAACTTCTTCATATGTTGCTTCTGCAGAATTTCCTAACCTTAAAATGGTAAAGGGGCTAATAGGTTTACAGGGATACTTAGTGCTACCAGCTGAAGTTCTGGGAGGATATGCCAGGACTAGACTTAAGAGCAACCACTGGCCGTCAGCAGATTGTGGTGTTGGGAGAGAAATAGTGAAGATAAGTGATCAGAATAACTGTTAGGAAGGAAATGGAATATCAAGGACTTTGGTGGATTGTTAAATCAGTGGGCACATAGATCAGCCATCATGCACATTCATATAGTATCTGTTCATATAGGGTGATCCACCGGTCATTTGTGTAAGTTTGCGTAATTAATACTTTATGTGGGTGCTTATTTTTGCTAAAGTGCTCCTTTTTTATTATGCTTGGATCTCATTGGTTGTCTTGGGCTCGCTTTTACTCTGGAGTACTTTCTAAAGGTTACAGTGTTCAAAAATTTGGAAACACATGGAAATATGGTATTAAAGGTATACTAAAAGTAAGTATTTTAACATCACAAAGTTTCATGTGGAACTTGAGTAGGTAACATTCCAGCATGCTCAGGGTGATGTGTAAGATGCTAACTTTCTTATTATGGTAAAGGCCTAAATAGCTTTGAAAAATGGGTAACTGCTGGCAAAATGACATATCACAGTGTTTTACATTTCATAAGGAATTAAATCTATGGGATTGTGTGCATTATTCCCAATGCAAATGACATTCTTTTAAAAGGGCAACTGTGATATAAACTGCATGCTCCTTGCTTGTGATGTTTGTGGATAAATTAAAGCTGCAAGGCTAAAAATGATAAAGCAAATTTCAATCTATGGTGTAGGCTGTTATTTTCTTGATGAAATGTCCATTGAGCACTTCAGCGCAAAATGCCAAAGTAGGGTCATGCACTAATAACACTTTTTATATAATAGTTAATGTCATTTTGTTGGCATGGCTTGCATGTGCTTATGCCCCGATAATGAAAGGTTAATGTTAATCACATATTATAGCACTTCTTTTCTGTCAGCAGGGGAGACTTCCAGGATAACAATGTCCCTAAGCACAGGTCATGTGTAATCTTAAAATGATTTCCGGAGCCTCATAAAAAGTTTTCCTTACACCAGAACCTTTTT
>NW_024381081.1:0-6951 GCF_016835505.1 Polypterus senegalus | reverse complement strand
ATTGTAGAGATGGAGTCTAACTCCTTGAAATTGAGCAATATTTTTCCAGCGTGGATGAGGGTGCAAGATGAGGAAAATCTGGAAGGTTCTGTTTAACAAAGTTCCTGATTTGAAGATAGTGAAAGAAATTGTAGCTGGAATGTTAAATTTGGAATGTAATTGTTCATAGGATGCAAAGACGTTGTCTATATAAAGATCTCTAAGCAAGTTAATTCCAAATTTTTCCAGATATTAAAACTGCATATGTTTGTGAAGGTTGAAAGAGGTGGTTCTTTGCAGGGTGCCACAGAAGAAGCTTCTCCGTCTTAAAATGCTTTCTACATTGGTTCCAGATTCTAAGTGAGTGGAGCACAATTGTTATTAGTGTATTGCCGATAACGTGTGTTTATTGGAGCACAGAGCAAGGAATACAAAGAAGTACTGCAGGATTTTACTTCTATTGCGTCCATGCCTGTGTATGTTCTTCTATTTGTGTCCAGGTTCTTATCGACTGTATATTTGCTGCCCAGTAATAAAACTGGAAGTTAGGTAGAGCCATGCCGCCTTCTGCCTTTTGTCTTTGTAGGGTCGCTCTTTGATGCGTGGATGTTTGAATTCCAAATAAATGAGGTTATTGTTGAATCTAATTGCTTAAAGAATGATTTATTAATGTATATTGGTATGTTTTGAAATAAAAAGGAGCTTAGGAAGAATATTCATCTTAACAGTGTTAATTCTTCCAGCTAGTGTGAGATGAAGGGTTGACCATCTATGCAAGTCTTGTTTAATTTTTTCCATGCAGACGCAAATTTTGTTGATAAAGAGCTTTATGTTTACTTGTGATGTTTACCCCGAGGTATTTAAACTGTTCTGCAATGATAAAAGGAAGGGTGTCTAATCTAATATTATATGCTTGAGAATTCACGGAAAGAGTACACTTTTATTCAGATTAATTCTGAGACCAGAGAGCTTTTGAAATTCTGTGAGTGCTGCTAAGACTGCAGGCACAGAATTTTCTGGGTCCGATATATACAGTACCATGTCATCTGCATATAATGAGATTTTCTGTTCCAGTCCTTCTCTGCTAATCCCCTTTATCTGATCAGTATTTCGACAATGTATTGCCAGTGGTTCAATGGCAATTGCAAACAGCAGTGGTGACAAAGGGCATCCTTGTCTTGTGCCACGCTCTAGTTTAAAGTAGTCTGAGCAAATGTTATTGATGCAAACTGAAGCTTCTGGGTTAGTATACAGTAATTTAATCCATGCACAAATGTTCGGGCCAAACCCAAACTTCTCCAAAATAGTAAAAGGTATTTCCATTCAATCATGTCGAATGCTTTTTCTGCATCCAATGATAATAATATTTCTGGGGTGTTTGATTTAGTTGGTGAGTATATTACATTAAACAGGCGTCAAGATTTGAAGATAAGTGTCGGCCCCTAATAAATCCAGTTTGGTCTTGTGATATTACGAGGGAGCACTTTCTCCATCCTTCTAGCTATGATTTTAGAGAGTATTTTAACGTCGTTATTCAGAAGTGAAATTGGTCTGTATGATGCACATTGTAATAAGTCCTTATTTTGTTTTGGAAAGACAGTGATTAGTGCTTGGCGAAAGGTTTGTGGAAGAGATTGGTTATCTCTGGCTTCTGTAAATGTTGCTAATAGGAGGGAGCTAGCTGAGCGAGAATTTCTTGTAAAACTCTGCAGGGTAGCCATCAGGGCCTGCTGCTTTTCCACCTTGGAGTGACTTTATAGCATCCAGTAATTCTGATAATGACAGAGGTTTATCAAGTTCCTCCACACTAAAGCGTCAATTTGTGGTATCTGTAATGTATCCAGAAATGCATTAGATTGTATATTGTCTTCTTTAAACTCAGTAGTATATAGTGATTTATAGTAGTCTCTAAAAGTGTACATTATATTTTTGTGATTTTATCTCCGTTCGTGTTAGTGATTACCGAGATTGCGCTATACATCTTGCTTGTGAATTTGTTGCGCTAAAAGCTTATTAGCTTTCTCCATGTTCATAATAATGATGTCTGGATTTGTAAATTAGTTGTTCAGTTTCTTTAGTTGTCAAGAGGTTTAATTCTGAATGTAGAGCCTGCCTCCTCTATGTAGAGTCTCGCTTGGTAGTCTGGCATGTTCTTCATCTATTTTAGTAATTTCGCTTTTATCTCTGCTACTTTCTTGCTTCGGATTTATTTCTGTGGGAAAGATATGAGATAATCTGTCCTCTTAAGAAGGCCTTAAGAGTTTCCCAGAGTATTCCTGCAGAGATCTCAGGGGATGTATTTGTCTCTAGAAAGAATTGATTTGTTTGGATATAAATTCAGTACAATTCTCGTCAGCTAATAGAAGCAGAGTGAGGCGCCATCTGCCGGGTGAGTGTATGGGGCTTAGTGATTTCAGCTCCAAGATCATCGGAGCATGGTCTGAAATAACAATAGCATCGTATTTACAAGATTTAATCTTAGGCAAGAAGTTATTATCTATAAAGAAGTAATCAATCCTTGAGTAGCAATGATGTACTGGTGAGTAGAAAGAATATGTTCTTGAATTTGGGTTTAAAAACCTCCAGGGATCTGATAAGTTGTGATCAGTTATAAACTTTGTAATTATCTTTGCGGTGTTAGTTGCCGTTCCCCCTGTGGAGAAAGTCCTATCTAAAAGTGGATTTAGAACACAATTAAAGTCCCCAGCCATTATAAGTTTATGAGTGTTCAGATTGGGAATGGATGCAAATAAATTTTGTATAAATTCCTTATCATCAACATTAGGTGCATAAACATTTATCAAAATCATTTTACAGTTAGATAAGTCTCCCATGACCATCACATATCTCCCTTCAGGATCCAATACTACATCTGATGCTACAAATGGTACTGTTCTATGTATGAGAATTCCCACCCTCTAGTTTTCTTTGTAAAACTAGAATGGAACATTTGGCCAGTCCAGTCTTTTTGCAGCCGGAACTGATCCTTGCTTAGTAAGTGGGTTTCCTGTAAAAATACTATTTTAGCATTTAGACCTGTTACAACAACAACAACAACAACATTTATTTATATAGCACATTTTCATACAAACAGTAGCTCAAAGTGCTTTACATATTAAAGAATAGAAAAATGAAAGACATAATTATAAAAAATAAATCAACATTAACATCGAATAAGAGTAAGGTTCAATGGCCAGGGGACAGAAAAACAAAAACTCCAGACGGCTGGAGAAAAATAAAATCTGTAGGGATTCCAGACCATGATACCGCCCAGTCCCCTCTGGGCATTCTACCTAACATAAATGAAACAGTCCTCTTTGGATTTAGGGTTCTCACGGAAGGGCTTGATGATGATGATGGTCACGTAGACTTCTTCCTTTTAATCCGTCCATCATTGTTGGAGCATCATGAAGCTTTGAGTAGGTGGAGGTGGCGCAGGCCACCACCACAAAGAAACCGGAAAAAGAAACAGAAAAGAGAGTAGGGGTCAGTACCGATTTTAGAGCCACCATGAATAGTTGTTATGATGAATTGAACATACAGAGTATCAGGATTAAGTTAAATTACGATTAAAATGAAGTTATAAAAGGCCATGTTAAAGTAATGTGTTTTCAGCAGTGTTTTAAAGTGCTCTACTGTATCAGCCTGGCGAATTCCTATTGGCAGGCTATTCCAGATTTTAGGTGCATAACAGCAGAAGGCCGCCTCACCACTTCTTTTAAGTTTTGTTCTTGGAATTCTAAGGAGACACTCATTTGAGGATCTGAGGTTACGATTTGGAATATAAGGTGTCAGACATTCCGATATATAAGATGGGGCGAGATTATTTAAGGCTTTATAAACCATAAGCAGAATTTTAAAGTCAATTCTGAATGACACAGGTAACCAGTGTAGTGACATCAAAACTGGAGTAATGTGTTCTGATTTTCTTTTCCTAGTTAGGATTCTAGCAGCTGCATTCTGCACTAGTTGCAAACGATTTATATCTTTTTGGGTAGTCCTGAGAGGAGTGCGTTACAGTAATCTAGTCGACTGAAAACAAACGCGTGAACTAATTTCTCAGCATCTTTCAGTGATAAAGAGGTCTAACTTTACTTATGTTTCTTAAGTGAAAAATGCTGTCCTAATGATCTGATTAATATGTGATTTAAAATTCAGATTACAGTCAACAATCACCCCTAAGCTTTTTACCTCCGTCTTGACTTTTAATCCTAATGTATCCAGTTTATTTCTAATAGCCTCATTGTATCCATTATTGCTGATCACTAAAATTTCAGTTTTCTTTATTTAACTTGAGAAAATTACTATTCATCCATTCTGAGATACTAGTCAGACATTGTGTTAGTGAATCAATAGAATCGGGTCATCAGGTGCTATTGATAAGTACAGCTGTGTGTCATCAGCATAGCTGTGGTAGCTCACGTTGTGCCCTGAGATAATCTGACCTAACGGAAGCATGTAGATTGAGAATAACAGCGGACCCAGGATAGAGCCTTGTGGAACACCATATTGGATATCATGTGTCTTCGAGTTGTAATTCCCACAACTAACAAAATATTTTCTCCCTGTCAGGTAGGATTCAAACCAATTTAAGACACTGCCAGAGAGGCCCACCCATTGACTAAGGCGATTTCTAAGAATGTTGTGATCAATGGTGTCAAATGCAGCACTCAGATCTAAGAGGATGAGAACAGATAAATGGCCTCTGTCTGCATTTACCCGCAAGTCATTTACTACTTTAACGAGTGCAGTTTCTGTGCTGTGATTTGTTCTAAAACCTGACTGAAATTTATCAAGAATAGCATGTTTATTTAGGTGGTCATTTAACTGCATAATGACTGCCTTCTCTAGAACTTTACTTAAGAAGGGCAAGTTAGAGATGGGTCTAAAATTTTCAAGAGCGAGGGGTCAAGATTATGTTTCTTAAGTAGGGGTTTAACTACAGCAGTCTTAAGACAGTCTGGGAAGACCCCAGTATCTAGTGACGAATTTACTATGTCAAGAACATTATCAATTAGCACGCCTGATACTTCTTTGAAAAACCTTGTTGGTATCGGGTCAAGGACGCAGGTGGAGGGTTTTAATTGAGATATTATTTTTTGTAAATCAGGTAAATCTATCCTAGTGAAAGAGTTTAATTTGTTTATAACAGGATGTTGGGGTTTAGGGGATCCTTAGTGTTGGGGAGATATACTATGTTATTTCTAATATCATTAATTTTTGATTGAAAATACAGCGACAGCCTCACAGGTTTCACTGGAAGCACTTAGGAGGCATTCCTTTGAGCTACCTGGGTTTAGTAGGCGATCAATTGTTGAAAATAAGACTCTAGGATTACTAGCATTGTTATTTATAATATTAGAGAAATAGCAGCGTCTCTCAAGACGGACAGTGTTATTGTATTCTGTTATTTTGACTTTTAATATTTCGTGGTGGATAGTAAGTTTACTCTTCCTCCATTGACGCTCAGCTCTACGGCATGTTCTCTTTAAATCAGACACTCTTTGGGTCTTCCATGGTATACCAATGCTAGAAGATTTTTTCACTGTCTTTTCAGGTGCAACTATGTCAACAGCAGCTCTCACTTTAGAATTAAATCTTTCCACCTTACTATTTACATTGTCCTCGCTATTATAGCTGGCACTATAAACGGACTGATTGCTTAAAATGTTTGTAAGTTTTAAAGCTGCTGCCGAATCAAAGAAGCGTTTTTAACAATATGCTTCTCATGAGTGTTTTTTATCATTATTTCTATATTAAAAAGTAGAAGAAAATGGTCTGATAGACCAATATCAATGATCTGTTTTATATCAACTTTCAGTCCTTTAGTAATCACTAAGTCTAATGTATGACCTGCTTTATGTGTAGGCTGATTTATGAGTTGTCTCAAATCAAAAGAATCCAGGAGGTTCATAAATTCTTTTACTTTTAGATCACACTGATTATCTATATGAAAATTAAAGTCGCCAACTATTAGGAGTGTGTCATAATTAGTAATTAAAATTGACATTAAGTCAGAGAATTCCTCAAAAAACGACGCGAATGTTAGGTGAGAGAGTACTTTCTTTCTCTTTAATTCATGATTCAGGCCTTTAACATTCCAGCTTACGAAGTTAACTGTCCCATCATGGAGACACTGATTCAGAGTTTTTGATGTCATTTTATAGTCTTAACTGGAAGTGAAATAGTTTAGTTTCCTATTTCCCCAAGAGTTGTTGCCATGCAGCTTATTATTACGCTGATAGTTATAATTATAAAGATTGAGAGGATAGATTAGGTATAGATCAAGCCTGCTCTCTTTCTCTCCCCCCCTTAAACCCCCACCCTCCCTTTTTGCCTCCCCAAGTGAGCCTAAAACCCACTTCACGCAGTCCCAGTCCAATGACATACCCAGAGACAGAGCACGTCCAAAGCACATCAAGCCCCCATGCAGTGGCGCTTTAAGGTTAAAAGATAGAGATATCTATTACCAATATAGTCTTTAAAAGAGAAAAAAAAAAATTTTGCACTTAAAATATGTATATAGTCTTCAGCAATTTTAGTGCATTAAGATGATACACCCAGATAATAAACCCAGGTGATGGTGTTAAAGATGTGTCCAAAATAAGCATAGCAAGTCTTAATGCAGTAATAGCAATAATAGTAAAACAAGGGTATGATATTGAACAGTTTCGTTTATGGTAGAGATGAAATAATTAGAAAAAAAAGGAGGAAAAAGTAATTAAGCACAATGAAATATAAACAGATAGCGCCCTAGTAATACTAAGTAATAATAAGAATATATGAGAATATATGCTGATAAAAAACCCATATTTTAAAACGAATAGATCAAACAATAGATTATTAATCCTAGCTTTATCATTTACCGCCATGACTCTCTATTATGTATCAGAATAGTCCTGGGATCAGCTTTCTTAATTCATTTTCTGCTTCTTCCTTGCTAGCGAAGACATAAAAATGACCTTGCCATTC
>NW_024381080.1:0-26707 GCF_016835505.1 Polypterus senegalus | reverse complement strand
ATTTAAAATGGGTTGACCAGGCAGAAAAGAATAGCAGTGCTGGTAGCTAAAAGAGATCGACATAAACAGTTGATATTACGTTGGAAATATAAAACCCAAGTAACATTATTATTATGTGCCTAAAATTTTTAAAGCTCTTATAACCTGGGAGGAAGAAGATATTAGAGAATTATCAACAGTCAATGAAACATTATCACATTTATCCAAAATAGACTTAGTTCTCCTACCAAAAGAACCTCTTTTATCACTATTTAATTTAAGAAAATAAGCAGACTGCACTACTAGTGAATGACCATATGGGACTTCAAGACTCTGGAGTCCTCTATTAAAGGTCTGCAGATATTGTGAAGGAAACCGTTTGGTTTTGTAAACTTTTATTTAGTTGTCCAAAGCAAGGATTTTTCTTTACTGTTACACACAGACCATAGCTGAGAGGTTTGTGTGTAAACCTCGCTTGTTTCCAGACATGATCTTTTCTACAATTTCTTTGACAATTAACAATTCATCTATCTATCTATCTATCTATCTATCTATCTATCTATCTATCTATCTATCTATCTATCTATCTATCTATCTATCTGTCTATCCTGTTATAATGAAACTCATGGGACCATAAAAATATTTAATTACAACGGAAATTTCGCTGTAAATCTAATTTGGGAAAATACATATACTAGTGTGCCCAGGGTTGCCAGCAATTTACCACTCTAATGGCAGTGGTGCAAGGGACAGCTCCATAGCTGTTGTGCTGCATCTGGTAAATAGTAAATCAAGGGCAAAACAATTGTTGTCCTCTGCAGGATGAGGCTCACTGCATAATGTGTTTGTGTATTTAACACGGGCTTTGACCTGCTATTCCTCACACCTCCTGGTTTGCCACAGTGGTGATTCCTAGTCGCTGGTTGTGTTCTAATCTGATGATGAGAGCTAAAGCAGGACAATTGCATGTGTCGGGCTCCTATCTTAAATGCTGAAGTAATAGCTCCATTTAAGACATCTCATACTGTATATTCCAAATGAAGTCTTGAGACTGCACCTGCCTTCTTTATACAGTAATAACTGTGCCTGTATTTTCCTTTGAAACCTGCACTCACCTTGCTGTCTCTCCTGCAACTCTGTGACCGCTTGATAATATCCGTATAAAAGTATAAAAACAGCACTTCTTGTGCAAATGTGTTTTATTTGAAAATGAGAGGTTAGATGTAATTTTTTTTCTTTAAATAAACATATAGGTATGAATACAGAATGAAAACAAGACATTAGATTTAACTTTTTTTAACAGAAATACAGTTATGAAAAATGCAGAATGAAAACAAGACATTAGATTTAACTTTTTTTAACAGAAATACTAGGGGGCTTCACTTGCCAACCCCCAATTTTATGTTTCCGGATACGCACTTTAAGATTTTTTCTTTGAATTGTTGCTATTTCATTAGTTTCACTTTTTATTTCAGAACTTCGAAAACAATATTTGGAATCTTTCGAAGTCCCAACATGCTGAATCTTTTAAATGAGGTTCGGAGACACGTGTTCAATGACTTTGTACTTTCAGGATGGGTTTGTCTTTTGAATTTCAGCACAGACAAACGTTTCTTCATCATCAGCAGTTAAAAATTTTTTTTGCAAAGAAACCCAAATGCATGTGAGGTAAACTCTGTTTTGAAATTCTCTGATTTTTAAACTTAAAAAGCCTTACAATATTTAATACTTCCTGACATATCATTATGTCCATATATTTGATCTCTATTTGCCTTTTTGTTATTTCTCCGAGTAAATTTGTTTCTTTGCCAATGCGATCTTTACTTTTTGTTTTGACAGATGTTTTTGCTTTCATTTTCTGTATCTTGCTCTGCATGTTTTCATCTACAAATTTTTGAGTCTTTAAATTTCAGTTTTAATTATCTCTAACTGCTCTGCTGTTTTCACCCCCTTTGTTTTTTAACCTCTTTATAACGTTTTACTTTGTTTTCTACTCTGTCTTTTATTTCTGACCTCGCTTTATCCTGTTTTTTCAATGACACCGGGCCTCATGTATAACGTGTGTACCACAAAAAATTTATGTAAGAACTTTTTCCCCGTTTAAATCGCGATGTATAAAACTCTACACTTCGTAAAGCCACGCACTTTTCCACGGGGACTATGCCTTGTCGTGCGCAAGTTCTCCGGGGCCGTTTTGAAACCGCCGACCCAGCCGCCAAAAACATTGGTACTGTTCTTGTGTGATTACTCATTATTTATAAATACACAGAAACTAACTGCATATTGTTTATTAGTGTAATGCATCTGATTGTAATTAACTCGTAAAATAAATGGCCCGGGGAACACCATAATTAAATACCATAACTGCTTTAAGCGTTTTCTCCCTTCTTCTTCTTCTTTTTTCACTCCTCCGTTGGATTCAAGCGGATCATTTTTTTCCTATTTCTCTCACGCGGCTGGGTATTTATATCCTGTATCAGTGTGAATCACGCGCAGCTGATCAAAAAGAAATTTGGGTATACAGCTTCGGAACGCTTCTCGACTAAAATTTTTAAACCCTTTCCTGTCGGATCGGGTTCAAAACAGTTTAACCCCAAGTTTTTAAATGCCCCCAATAAATTGCTCCTTTAGAACTGGGGGACTTATAAGTACAATCACCCCCAAAGACAAGTTAAAATTTCTCAAACCGACCCCTTTTATAAAAGCGGTATTTAATATGATATATCATTTTTAAGGTGAAATCAGCAAAAATTTTTAAAAATTTATACACAAAAAACAAACTTTTTCAATAATCTATATTTTTCACTGGGGTGTTGGGGAAGGATAAAAAATTTAAAAACATTCTACGAAGATTTTTTAATGTTTTTTTAAATTTTTTTGAAGAATCGGGGTTTAAGCTTAAAAGATGGTTAACGCCTATTGGACCCTGATTGTGTGGCATGATTGGGTAAAAGAAAGGGAAACTTTGGGCGGCCCTAATTTTAATAAAACAGAAAAAAAAAATAAAACACAGTTTAAAAAAGCATTCAAATTTGAAAAAAAGGAAAAATGTTTGTCATGAGCCCCAGGCCCCATGGAAAAATATGTTTAAAAAATTTTTTACCCTCCTATCATCATGAGTAGTATAATGTCGGGCTTTTCCAAAATTTAACCCAAGGGTTTGATTGATGAGTTTAAAAACCCCCCCCTTTTTTAATCAAAAACAAGTCCGCCCCCCCCCCACCATCTGTTGTTAGTTGACCTTTTTGACCTTCGGGAAGTCCCCCCCCCACCCCCCCGGATGTTTTGTTGCCCTTTTGGATGACCGCCCGGGGCCCCTTTGATTAAGGGAAAAGTCCCCCCCCCCAACCACCTGTTGTTTGTTGCCCTTTTAGCCCACCCTTTTCTGTTTTCCCAGGAAGCTGTAAAAGGGCAATTTGATGGATGCCCCCCCACCCTCCTTAAACCCCCCCCCCCTGTTCCCCGGGCATTGCCCCATCCCCTTTAGGGAAAAAGTTCAGACATGAAAAAGGGGCCGGCCTAGGCCCCCTTGAACCCATCACCACCCCCACCCCCCCCAGCCCCCCCCCCCTTTTCCCAAAAGGAACCAGGCGGCCGGGCCCCGGGGTCCCTGGAAAAGGTTCAGGCATTTCCCCTACCCCATCCCCAAAGCCCAAGGCCCTTTTTAAGCCCCCACTGAAAATTTTAATGTCTGCCCCCCCGTGATTACTTCTGAAACTGTTGTATAAAAAGTGGGCTTTTTCCTCAGTTCAAAAACACTCTGTGAAAAAAAAAGGGAATCTATGCCCCGGGCTTGGGCATCATTTCCCGGGGCCTTTTTCTGGGATCGTTTAAAAAGGGTTTAAAAAGATGTTTTTTTTTCCCCTTGAGTTTTTTCCCAAGCGGGAAACCCAAAACCCAGGAACGGAAAGGGTTTTTTAAAACAATGGTAGAACCCATCGCGGGAAAAGGGAAAAATGTCACCACCCCAAGGTATTCAAGGACTGAATTCTGAAAGCTAAAACGGGGGGCCGGGAAAAAGGACTAATTTGAAACATCGCCCCAATCGATTTAAGCCCAATTGAAAAACCCCCCCTTTTTTTCCCCAATCCCCCATCCCTTTTTCCCCCTTACTCAGGCTGTAAACGGATCCGGACAAAGGACGCCCTTTCAAATTCTTTGAAGCTTTTGGCTCCGCATAAAATAAACCCCGGGACTCTAAAATGCGGATGGGGGGAAAGCCTCGGGTTTTCCCTTTTAAAAACCCCAAAGACTGCAGCTTCAAGACCTGAATCTTCCCAAATTTCTAAACTCTGGGGGGGTTTTTTCCCTTTCAGGATCCCCAAAGTCGGCCCGCTTATTTTACTTGGGTGATTACACTCTCTGGTCAAGAGCCCGGACAGACAGCGGTTCCCAGTTTCCTTGGTCTTTTTGGCCCCGGGGTCACAGACAATGGGGGATCACCCGGGACACTCGCCTCCTTTAATGGGCGATCAGACAAAAAACCTTTTTACCTGGCTCCAGGACACCCCGGGTGAAAAAAACAATTTCCCGCGGGAGCCGGGTTGTTGGTTTTCTGGGACAAATAGGGTTTTTGCCCCGGAAAAGGGGTTTGCCAGAAACCGGGAAAAAAGGCCCCGGCTTTTTAAAAGGTCTGATATTTCTGCTGGACATTATTGTCTCCCGGGCCCAGAAAAAAATGAAAGGCTGGGTATAAATAAAATTTCCCCGGAAAAGGAATACATGCCTTTTTTGAACCGGGAAATCGGCTCGGCCAAGGGTACCAGAAGATTCAAATATTTTCCGTAAATATTGGCTGAAACGACTGGCTGTTAAAGTTCTGGGGTTTTTTAATATTCTACTGCCGTTTCCCCCAAAAATTTTGTATGGTTGAAAAGACTGTAGATGAATTTAAAAAGTACCACCCTTATTCTTGATACTGTAATGCAGTCATTTTTAAGGAAATGGATAATCTCCTATTTTAAACCCCGGGGTGGAAAAATGGGGTTTTTGGAAAAAATTAATCATGGGGGTAAATATGAATCTGTGGCCCAAATATGACCTGGAACATAAATATGATAAACTGATGGGTCTTTTTTGAGCCTGAAAAAAAAACGCCTAAAAAATTCAGACTCTTAAAAAAAATTTTTTCAAATTTTTTTAACTGGTGTCACCCCCTGTTTTATCCCCGGCATGGAGCAGGTCTTGGAAAAAAATATTATAACTTGAGAATCCGGACCCTTTGGGGGGGTTTTGGGTTCCTTGAAAAGAGCTCTCAAAAGCGGGTCCCCATATTGGGCCCCAAAAGTGTCAGATTGGTTATCTGGGCAATACACTTACCCCCATAAAAAAACCGGGCCAGAATCCTTTTTAAAAAAGGAATAAGGTGTATTTTTCCCCAAATTAGGCCAAAATGGCGGGTCGATCTGGCGGATAAAAAAAAACCTGTCCAAAAGTATAACAGAGGGTTACAAGTATCTACTGACTTGTATAGATTTTTTCTTTCAAAATAATGGTCAGGGTTCTGAAAAAAAAAAGGGGAAAAAGGTAACCAGGGCTTTTAAAAATTTTTTGGAGGGGGGGAAGAGTCCCCGGCCAAACTTCAGACGGATAGCGGAAAGATTTTCCCAAGGGGAATTTCAAAGCCGGGATCAACAAACAGGGTTAAAACATTTCCCCCAAAGCTAGTAAAATTAAAACCCGGGTGGGATTTCGAACCCCTAAAGGGCCAAAATGTGGCGTTTATTTCAGCCCCGGGAATACCGGCCCCATCTCCCGGGGCTAC
This sequence comes from Polypterus senegalus, assembly GCF_016835505.1. Classification (NCBI taxonomy): domain Eukaryota; kingdom Metazoa; phylum Chordata; class Cladistia; order Polypteriformes; family Polypteridae; genus Polypterus; species Polypterus senegalus. Next base: position 20,964 of record NW_024381080.1, on the reverse strand, counting down.
AGGACTTGGTGAAATCTTATAATCTCAGCTATCACCGAGGTATAAAAATGGCCCCTGCTGAGGTGAGTATTTCCCAATTTTTGGGAAAGTTTTTAAAAACCTTTGGGCCAAACAAAAAACCAAAAAAAGAAATCTAAAATAAAAATTTCAAAGTCGGCGCTTGGTCAGAGTTAAAACCGAATCCACAAGGGCTAAAAAAAAACCTTTTCGGGCAAGGTATTTCCCTTTTTCCCGGAAACTAGTCCCCGGGGATCCCCCGGGGCCTACAAGCCAAGGGATTATGGTGGGGCATTATAGGTTGTTTTTACCCCAAAGTTAAAAAAAGATTCGGGGGAAAGGGGCGTTTTTTAGGATTGAAAAGATTTTGGGAAAAAAATATCCTAAAAAAAAAGATATTTTGGTGAAATGGTTGTTGGGGGGTGGAAATTTTAAAACAGTTGGATCCCCAAAGCTATTTTAAAGCCTTAAATACTAAAATAAAAATTAGTATTTCATTCAGGGGGTCTGATCACAAGGGAAAGAAAAAGTTTTTTACGTTGTACTACCCAGCAATTCTTCCCAAGATTTTTTCCCTTTTAATAATACCATACAATTTAAAACAAATTACCCATTTCAATTTAACTACGGGGCCCCCGGGGAATTTGGGTTTGGGGAAATTTAAAGCCCCGGGAAACATTCCCAAAGAAAAAACCGGATAATGAATTTATTTTTATGAATCCGCTAAAAATAAATTTAAAAATTTTCCGGCTATTACTCAAATTTAAAAAAAAGTGCCCAGACAAGATGAATGAAGTGGTTTAAAAGTTAAATTTTGGGGAGTCCCGTTTCATCAGCCCCTCTAAAATTCCCCTTTTAAAAAGGCCGGCGAGACCTTTTCTAAAACCTGTAAAGGGGGATGAAACTCTGCATGCCGGGACAATTGGGGGGGATTTTTGGGGTTTCCACCCGGACAAAAACTATTGGTCTGGTGAATAAAAGCCCCTTACCCCGGATATCGGCCCGGGGTTTTTTCCCCTTTAAGGGTTTTACAGGCATTGTTTCCCCCCAAAAAGGCGGGGGGTTTGTCCCCTCCCCCTTTAAAATGCGACATATTGGGGGATGGGGATAAAATAAGATTACCACAATCACCTCACAAACCGCCTAGCCCGGGTTAGAAAGAATCAGTTTGATCTTTGACCATTAAAAAAAAGGCGGATCAGAAAAAAAAGGGTTCCATTTCATTTTTGGCGGTCCTAGGGGCCATTTCAGCCCCTAAGAGGTGTATACACGACAAAATACTGAGATGAGATCTTACCGGGCCCCCAACCCCTTTCGTTAAATTTTTGGAAGCCGCCGTTTTAACCCCCCGGGTTCTGGGGTTTAATGATGTCGGCTCTGGGATGGGGGGAACCGGGGTTATTTAGAAGAGTTTTTGCCTCCCAAAAAAAGAGGATTAAAATTGCCGCCCCATTAAATCAGCCGTTTAAAAATATTGCCCGAGCGGGTGGCTGGAGCCGGGGGGGGAAGCGATGACTCGGGGAAACAAGAAAAAAAGCTGGGGGGGGCCTTTGGGATGGGAAAACCAAGAGGCCTCCGGGTCACGACCTCCCCGACATAAAAGGGGGGCCCCCTTCGGCTTTTCCCTTTTTTTCTCCCCCCAAAAAGGGAAAGGTAAGCCCCGCCCCCAAAAAAAAAGAAATAAAAACATTTTTAACTCAAGATGTCTTTTTTTCTCGAACCCCCCCCAAAGGGTGTGGGGGAAACAACGGGACTTTTTCAATTTTCCAAAGTAAGACTAGGTAAAAAAAAGCATTTTATGTCGAGGTCCCCCCCCTCAAACTCTATCTGAAGTCCCTTGGTTTGGGGGTTTCTGATTCCCGGAAAGGGGGGAAGATTTTTTTTGGGACCTGAAAAACCCACCTTCTACCGCCCGGGCTGCCGGAAATTTTTGGGGGAACTAATCCCCCCCCCGGGGCCCAAAGGTAGCCTTTGTTAATTATCCGAAGCCGCTTTATTCCCCAAAAGTGGATGTAACCCTGGGAGATGGTTTAAAACCCCCAGATTTCCCAAACCCTTTTCCCCGTATAGGGGCACTTTTGAGGGTTGTTAAATTACAGCAGTGAAACTCTCAAAGTCCCAAATTTTTGGTGGGTTTTTTTACAAAGATCCCGTAACAGAAAAATTCCAACCCCCCGGGCCCAAGGGGGGGTTTAAAAAAAAAAAAATTTAACTTGCCCGGGGAAGACAGTGAACTCCTTGGATCAAATCTTTCTGACCTTTTTTTTCCCAAAAAAAAATTTCCCCTAAAAGGGTGGGCGTAATAAAAATGGTGCGAAACAAAATGAATTCTGTCTGTTTCCCCCGGAGATCCCCGGAAACAAAGTAAAAAATTTTACCCCTTTTTTGTCAAGAAATTTAAAATTTTTCCTGGGGGGAAAACCCCAAAAATACACCATAAAAACCCCAACGAAATTCCCCTTTTGGAAAGAGGGGAATATAAAAGGTTCCCCAGTTTACCCCCGGGATTCGGGTGAGCAATCAGGAGAATTTGTTTTTTGGGACAATTACCCAAATGCGGGCCCCAGGCATGGTGGATAATGCCCCTTTTCCCCGGGGATTACGCAAAAACCCCCTTCCCAATTTAAAACAAAAAAAAAGGTGGAATTCCTGGCCTTGTTTTTGGGGTGAAACAGATTGAAAAACCTTTTTCCACCCCAAATTTTGTTTAATGAAAACCACCCCGAGAATATTTAAACCCTGGTGTTTAGGGAAAACACTTAAAAGCCCAGCCCCTAGCCATCAGCCGTTTGAATTCTTTTAAAGGTTCACCCTGTTTCCCTTTTGGGTTTGTTGGGTAAAGAATGCGGGGACCATTTCTATTGATAAAAACAGGGAACATGAGTTTGAAATCCGTTTTGGCCCCCCTTTACCCATACTGGGGAAATCTAATGACGGGGTCTTTTGGAAAAAAATTTTTGGAAAAAAACCCAAAAAAATAAAATTTTATGTTTTCAAAAGAGAATACCCCAGACCCAAAAACTCATTTTAAAGTAATCCGTACACAAAAAAATTTGTTTTACGAGGGGTTTCCTTGCGACTTTTTCCAAAAAAGATATTACGGGCCCCCACCATGATCCCGCCAATACTCCCCGGCAAAAAAAACCCGGAGAAACTGGTTGGCTTTACATTTTGGAAAAAGGGTTGGAAAATTTTTTTTGATTCCTTGGACCCCACCAGATTTTTCTTTTTCCCCTAAAATAAAACATTTTTAAAAAAAAACCCTTAAGAAATTTTTCACCATCCCCGGTTAAAAAAACCGGTTTTCCCAAGGGCCTGGGGAAACAAAAATTTTTTTTTTTTCCCGAAACCTAGAAAAGGCCTTATAAAGAGGTCATTAAACCGTTTTTTAAAATTAAAGTCCCCAAAAATTGGATATGGTTCAAAATTTTGTCAACACCTTGTCAAAGAACACTTTAAGAAGTTTTCCCCAGGTTTCCCCCCTTTGCTCAAGTTTTTGGACCCTGAAAATTATCTTAATAAAAAATAGGCAAATTGGAAAAAATAATATTTTTTTTAAAAACAAAAATTTTAAAATTACTTTTCCCAAATAAGGAATCAATTTCTTTCTTTTTTGAACCGGTTTTCCGCCAACAGGTGGTTAGCGGGCCCCCCGGCGGAAACGGGGCAAAGAGGCAGCAACCCCCCCCCCGGGGAGGTTGGTTTGAAACCTCTAAGTTCCCCGGGTTTCCATGTTTTCGGCCATGTCGGAATTTCCCCCCGGCCAGGGCCTTAATAAATTTTTTCCCCAACCCCCAAAATTTCCCCGGATAGGATGGTATGTTATAAAGGGCTGTTAAGCCCGGATTAGACCCAAACCATATTCGTTGGGGGTAACGACTTCCAAAAACACAAACTCCCCCAAAGCCATTCCAATAGGGGTTTTAGGGTGATGGTTTTTTCTGTAAAATTATTCAGTATATTTCTTTGATTTATCCGGGGACTTTTAAAATTCCCCCCCGGTTTAACCCCCTTTTTCCGGGGTACTAGGTGCATTCCCCCGAAATGGCCCCTTTGGGGGTTCTCCTGGTTCTGACAGGACCCAAAAATGTCAGAGAACCGGTTTTTTTATCCGCTTTTCACAAAGGTAAGGGATCTTTAAAAAACGGGGCCCTAAAATTTACTTTCATCGGCGCCCCAAATCATCCGGGCAAGGTTATGGGGTTTTATCTGTTTATCCCGATCGCCCTTGGGAAAGGGGAAAAAGTGTTTTGGGAAATCTGGGGTTTTTGAGCCCTGGGCCCCTTGTTTTTGGGGGCCAGGTACATCTTCGGGGTAAAATTTCCCCTTTATACTTCCCCGCCATTAAACTAATAATAAAAGGAATGGGGCCCCTTTTTTAGGGTTTTGGAAAAACCCCCTTTCTGATTTAAAAAGGGGTTTTTTTTTAACGGGCAGTTTTTGGGCAGCTGGGTTTTTAACGGGAACGATGCTTCTTTCCAACCCAAATTGAACCGCCTGAAATTGGGAAAGGCCCTTTTTAAAAATTAATTTTTTTCGGGGGAGCATAAATAAAATCGCGGGTTTGCCCGCCCCTTTTCGGCGACAGGAGACCCCGTCCCGGGCTTTGGGGGGATTTCCTTTTTTTTCTGCACGCATGCCGCCCGTTTTTTAAATACCCCCCCGCCCTTTTTCTTTTCACGGCCCCCGCCACAGGCCAGCGGAAACATACCCTGGTAACAAAACGCCCGGCCCAGCCCAGATCCCCAACAGATAACCCGCAAAGGTTTTCGCGACCCCCAAAGGCCTCCCAAAAAAATTTCACCCCCACCTACTTTGGCGCTTTAAATTTAAATGATTTCAGCTTATCTCCTTTAGGTTTTAAAAGGGGGGGATGTAATTGGATTCCCGTTTCCTTCCCACCTTTTTTTTGCCTTGAAAAAAAAAATTTTAAACCAAAGAAATGATGGACAAATTCCCTTTATTGGGTTTTAAATTTTGAAAGGCCCCCTCTATCTCTTTTGGGTAGGCCTCGCCTTTTTTCCATCAAATGTGGCGATCAAAGTTAAAACCTTTTTGATTGGGAGGGAGTAGTTTCCAAGGAAAAAAACCTCCAAAAAATTTTATTTTAAAACCTTAGTAGTTGGGGCAGAGGCTTTGCCAAAAAACTATAAAACCGAAATATAGTCAAAGGAGGAAAGCAAATGGTCTTGTGTTAAAACTTTTTTCCCCAAAGCTTATTTCTTTCCCAAAAAAGGGGTCCCAGACTTTTTGAGAACGGGTTTTTGGGAAATCTTACATCAAAAACCCTCTTTTTTAAAAACCAAGGGTAGAGATGTGAATTTGGGCAAGAGAACCCTTTTTTTCACCACCGAATCCCCCTTTTTGGTGGGCCCAATTTTTCCCAAAGCCCGGGTCTTTTTTTCCCGGGAAACCTGCGAACCGGAAGGTTATTTCTTTTTTTGGGGATCGTTTTTTGCCCAAAAAAACTAGGGTCCATTAAGAATATAGGTTTACCCCCTTTAGCCGTTTGGGATTTAATAAACCTTTACTTTCATGCAGACCTTGCCCTTTTGAACGTTTTTTCGCGTGACGTTTTTTGGGTTCCCGAAACAAATTTTTAAAAGGTATCAGGGGGTCTAGTTGGGTGGTGAAATTCCCCCAAAAATCCCCCGGGGGGTACTGTCCGGGGGGGGCTGTGAAGATAATGGGAAACTTTTAGATACAGTCCCCCGGTCCAAAAGATCCAGCAAAAGTACAATTTGCCGAGATAGGCCGGGGGGCCTTTTCCCCCAATTTACAGGGCCGGGGACCGGGAGGGCCCTCCGGATACCTCCCCCCTGCCCCTGAAAGCCCATTTTCTGGCCAAAAAAGCCAAAATAGGGGGCCGATACATGTCTGAGAACAGGTAATCAAAAATTTTAAAAAATTTTTTAACAAAAAGGTGGTAAAATTGGGTTTGGCTTCGGGCCGAATTTTCCCCCAAAAAGAATTAAAAAAACCCGGGAAAATTTTTCTCTTACGGGGGTTGGGGGCTATGTTTTTACGCCCAATAAAAAACCCCTTTTTTAAAAAATGTCCCAAAATAAACGCCCCCCGGGTTTCCCCAAAACCCCCCAAGAAACCTAGGGGCCTCCTGTTTCCTTTTAGGGGTGAATTTTTGATGACTCGGAAAAAAAAATCCCCGGATCTTTAAAAGGGCCCTATCTCATTGAATTTTAAAACGCCCTTTATCTAAAGGGCCCCCAGTATTTCACACTGCACCAAAGGGTTTCCTTGGAAAAAACCCCCCCTTTGTATGGCCAAAAAGGGCCCGGGGGTTGCCCGGGGTTTTGCACCAAATTTGGGGACAAAAGAACATCAATTTATTTTAAAAATTTTAAAAGGGGGGACCCGGGGGAAAACAAATTCTGGGGGCCATGGGATTTTTAAAAAGCCCGTATTGTTAAAAAAACCCCCAAAAAAAAAAGGTCGGATGGCCATCGGGGGGTTTTGGGTTTTTTTGGCGTGGGGCGGGGCTTGTAAAATCGTAATAATTATTTTGCCTCCCCTTAACTTTATGGTATAATTTGATTTGGGGTTTGGGGTTTTCCCCCAAAAAGGGGATCACGGGGTTGATAAAGGCCCGGGGAAAATCCAAAACGCCCTTTAAAAAATCTTGGGAAACTCTAAGGCCCCTTTTTCAGGGGCCCCAACGTTTTTCCCGGCCCTTTTACCCGCCCGGAAAAAAGTTTTCCGGTTTTTAAAAGGGTTTTCCCCCGCTTTTAAAAAATTCTGCGCGCCCCTAAAAAGGGTTTTTTGGCTTGGGGGCCCTTAACACTCTGGGCATCCCCGGGTAAAGCATCCAGCCAAAACCCCCAAAGGGCCGGGGGCGGATTTCCCGAACCCTGCCAACCATCTAGATAAAAGGGGCCCCATCTTGACTTCACCGTGATTCCAAAGGGATTCCAATGTTTATTTTTTCCCCGGAAAAAAAATTAGCCACTGAATAGAAAGGAATAAGCTTTTTGAAGGGGCTTTTGTAATTTGAAGGGGAAAGATTCCAATTGCATTTTTCAGGGGATGCAGTTTTGTCTGTACGGGCAAAGGAAAGAAACTTTGGGTCATAACACTGAAAAGGGGTTTAATTTCGATCCCGATCCCTTCCCTTTTTAAATTTTACAAAAGGCAGTTCCCCCAAAAAAAACCCGCCCCTTTTGGCTGGGATACACCCCTTTTTTGTCTAAAAATTGGGAAGGGGGTTTCCCCTTTTAAAGAGTCGTACCAAGACAAAACCCCCCCTTCCCGGGCCCCCCATTTTAATGGAATATTTGGGCCCGGGGTAGGGCCGGTAATTTTTTTTTCAGGGGATTAAAGAAATGGGGGAAAGGGACCCCTTTTGAGCCTGGGAAACCCAGGGCTTTGGGGGGATACTGCTCAATTTCAAAGGGGGGAAATTAAGAATGATAAATCTGGGTTTAAAAACTTCTTCCAACTTTACAACCCCGGGGACCCAAATGGAGTTTGCCGCTTGGGAGATATTTCATGAGGGAAAAATCCATAATACCCTTTTGGGTGAGCTATGAACTTTTAATCTTTTCGGGGCACCATATCTTGGGAAAGAAATTTCATTTGTCCTCCTGGCCCATCTCCCTGATCTCAGGGTTTCCCAAAGCATCAGGGATTAAAAATTTGGGGGTGTGTACCCCAAAATTTGGACCCCAAAACCAAAAAACACCTTTTTTTTATGGTTTTGGGCCTTTCGGGAAAAACTTTGAATAAAAAACAAAGGGTTTTCCAAAAAACCTTTTCCCCTTTTCTCTACAAAGCGGGGGTGTTTGGGGAAAACCCCTTTTGAGGTTTTGAACCGGGGTTTTGGGTTGTATCTCTGTGTGAAAAAAGATTTAGACGCCATATTTTTAGACCGAGCCGCCCTTTTGAACCCCCTTTGGGTTTTTTATTTCCGGGAAAAAACCCCGATAAAAAAACGGCGAAATGGGGCCCTAAACCTCCCCCCAACTAAAGAAAAGTTTTAGATAAACAGAACCTTTATATTTTTCTAGCGATCCGGGCGGATAGAATATCCCGGGAACAGAAATTTTAGGGAGGAAAGCCCCGAAAACCCAAAATTCAAAAAAAACCGAAAAATGATCCCGGTTTAAAAAAAGAAAAGCCGTTTTGTTTTTTTCCCAAAAGGGTTTCCAAATTTTAAGGGCAAAGGTGTTATTTCCCTTTTACCGCTGATTTTAATACCCAATGCCTTTTCCCCCCAAATTTTTGAACAAAAAGCATTTGATCCGTTTATAAAAACCACCCCCAACGGGAGGCGGGGGGGGCCTCTTTTTCCCCACAATTTTTGATTGTTTCTGAACTTATCGTTTAATACCCGCAAAAACCCCGGGGAAAACAGCACTGATCATCCCCGGGAAAGGGGTTCCAAAAGGTCCCTTCCGGTTTTTTTTGAAAATTACATGTTTAATAGGAACAGGTTTTTCGCCCCAGCCCCGCCCCGAAAGGAACCCGACCACCCCGGCGGGGCCCCGACTGGAATCCCAAAAAATTGGGGTGACTCTGGGAAGTAATTAATTTGATTAAAAAGTCCTAAAAGGTTTTGGGCCCGCTGGGGGTTGGGAGAAAACACTGGGGGGAGATTGCACGAATTCAAATGAACTAGATCCATAGGGGTTCAAAATGTTTTTAAAAAATGTCTAATATTTGCTGAAGGGTTTTGTATGGGTTAAAACTTGGAATGAATCCGGGGAAATTGGAAAAATTTGGGGGGTTTTAATCTCGAATTTTTAAAAATTTTTTAAGATCCGGTTGAAAAAATTATTTTAAACGAGAGGGGAGGGGGTTTGGGGAAATTGCCCGGGTTCCCCGGGGCGTGTAGGGTTTGTGGGGGAAAACTCGGGTCTAAAACATGGATTCACCCATTTCGGTGGGGGGCTGTGGAAGTTGGTTTAGACTCAAAATTTACCCCCGGTTTGGTCTTCCCCGATCCTGTCTGGGGATTGGGGGGGAAATAACCGGGTCTTTTAAAATCGTCCCCCAGGGGAAGTTGGGAAAACTGGCCCTTTTGGTTTTGGGGGTTCCCCGGGGGGAAGGGTGTGGGGTTCTAAATACATGTTAGGGCAAATTTTTTGTGAAGGGCCTAGAGTTCTGTCCCGGGAAAAGGGGATTCTTCAAAAACTCCAACAGAGCCCCAATTTTGCCCAATTTCCCCCGAAAATTTGAACCTTGGAAACCATTATCAATGAGACGGTTTTTCAATTTTGGGGGTTTTCATGGGGTTTTGGGGAATGAACAATTTTAAAAATTATTCCCGGGGGGGGTGGTATTTTTGGGGTTTAGAAAAACCTTTAAGGGGTTTTCCCTCTCTTTTTTAAAAGTCTCAGGTTTTTCCCGGAAGGCCCCTTTTTCCCACCTTTTCCCCTAACAGGATGTTTAGGGAAACTTTTGTCCCCCGTTGCTGCTTTCCCCGCCCCGTTTAAAAAGGGCTTTCCTTTTGTTTCCCCCTGTCGTTTTTGCCGTTTTTTGCTTGGTTTTTTGTTTCTGCCCTAGACCCCCTTTTAGGCACAGCCCAAATTTAAAGGTTTCAGTTTTAAAGGAAAAAAAATTTGATTCAAGTTATTTTATTTAAAAAAAAAAAAAAAAGTAAATATAAAACCCCCATTCTTTAATTTCTGGGTTTTGAACCTTGGAAAAAAATATACAGATTTGCAAATGTAAACCCAGGGGGGTCGGGAAATTTTACCCAGGGGAAATTTAATTCTATAAATTGTTCAAATGTGAAGAAAAGCCAGGGGGCCAGTCTTCGCGGCCCTTTCCGGGGCGGGGTCAGGGTGGGAATATCGGGGGGAAAAAACCACTTTCCCGAGATCCCCGCCGAATGAGGGGATGTCGGTAAAATTTACCTGGGGGTGAACGGGGTTGGGGAAATTTGAAGGCGCCACGATTGCGCCGGGGGAATACCCCGGCTGCTCTGGCTGGGTGCCGGGGAATGCCCCCCGGCTGCTCTTTAGAGGCTGCTGGAGAATGCCCCCGGGGTGCTCTGAGGGGCCGGTTGGGGAATACCCCCGGGTTTCTCTGGCTGGGGGCCGGGAACCCCCGGGTGCTTGGCTGGGTGGGCCCGGGGAATGCCCCCCGGGTGCTCCTGGCCGGGTGCCCCCCGGGGGGCCCTCCAGGGGGTGCCCCCGGCTGCTCTGGGGAGGCCGCTGGAGAATTTCCCCTGATGCTCTGGGGGAAGTTGTGGTTTGGGTTTGGGTCCTCCAGTTTTTTTAGAGTTTTGATGCCGAACCTTGCAGCAATTGTGTTAAAAAACCGGGGAAAAGGGAAACTGAAAAAAAAAATTATAACCTTCTAAAATTAAAAGGGCTCTTTCCAAATTTTTCCCATTCCCAAAATTTCTCCTGTTAAAAAGGGCCCCTTTTTCCAAAACTTCAAATGGAATCCCTTTTAGAATCTTTTGGTTTTTTACAAATTTTTTTTCTACAAAAAAAAAATACACCCCCCCTTTAAAAAAAACATTTCCCCAATCCCGCCTTTTCAGCGGAAACTAAAAATTTCCAAACCCAATCCCGACACCCCCCTTTAAAACCGTTTTACATTTGAACATTTAACCAAAAAGACCAAAAATTCCCGCCCCCCTTTTCATACATTTAAAAAAGCCCAAAGTTTTGCCGCATGCATGCAAGCCCCCAAACGGGGTTTAATTTCCCCCGGGTTTAATTGCATCACCCTATTCAACCCGGGGGTGGCCTTTTTAACTACCCCCGAAACTTTAACAAAACCCTAGCAAACCCTAAAAATAAAATTAAATCATTTTTTAAAAAAAATCGGGGCTCAAAATTTTAAAAATAATTTAAAAACAAAAAAACACGGGATAATATTAATTTCCCCATGATTCAACAAACCTTTTTCAGCCAAAGCACCTTTGCAACCCCTTTCATTTCATTTTGCCCTTTCCCGAAATTTAAAGAGCCGCCCTTTCCACGTTAAAAAGGTGCCGTCTTTTTCCGCAACCCCATAGACCCGGGTAAACCCCCATGACCGCCATGGGGGCTTTTTTTTTATCATTTTAAAAAAAATTAATTTTTTTAAAAAATTCCCTTGGTAGTCATCTTATAAAAAAATTTAAAAAAAAAATAAATAAATAAAAATAAAGGGAAAAGACCCCCCTTGTTTAAATTTTTGATTCCAAAAATTTTCCCCCTTCATCCCCGTAAATTTCCAAAAAATTCACTAATTTTCGCCCCTTTTTTGGGTTTAGGAACTTTTATGGACTCTCAAAACCCTTTCTAAAAAGGGTCAGCCCAAAAAAAATGTTTTCCAAAAATTTTTTATTGACAAACACATAAGCCAAAAACATGCACGCTGCTAAAACCCTCCGATCCGGAAGGGTCCGCCTAAATGCTTTAACTTGGGCCCCGGGGAAAAATTAAAAAGATATATTAAAAAAAGGTTTTTTTCCATTTTTGGAATCGGCTTAAGGAAAAGCCCCTGGATAAAATATAAAATTCAGCCCTCAGTTTTAAAGCATATTCCCTTTAAAAGCATATAAGATTCAAAAAGCCAAATTGTTCATTGATTGCCCTGCTTTTGGGTTTTGTCTGATGAAGAAAATTGATTTCATTTAGATGTATTAAAAATTTATAATATATAATTTTTAAAAAAATCGTTCTTTACAAACCGGCTGGGAAAAAATTATCTTTTTGTTCTGGGAAAGATCCTAGAGAAAAAAGGGGGTTGGGGGCCACCCGGGTTATTTAATAGATCCAAGAAGCGGGGGGTTTTTTCAAGTGGCCCCCTCATTTAAATGGGGAAACCGATAAGGACCTTTTTTCCCGTGTGGTCCGGGAAATTCGCCTAATAGATTTGTTTAAAAATCTGTAATTATCTCCCAAAGACCTTTTCACCTTTGGAAAAATTTTGATCCGGCTAAAAGTTAAATTTTGGGTTTTCCGGGAAATTGGGCCCAATTTGATTTGTTTAAAATCCAGGGATTTCCCAAGCCCTTTTTAAATTTCCAAAATTTTTATTTCCGGCCGTTAATGGTTATCCGAATTCCCCAATAAATTTGTTTAAAAAACCCGGGAAGGATTTTCCCGAAACCCCCTTTTCCCTTTTCAAAATTTTTTATCCGGGCCAAAAATTAAAAGGTTATCCGGGAAATTTGGGGCCCAATAGATTTGTTTTTAAAATCTTCCCTTTTTTCCAAGAAACCTTTTTAAATTGCAAAAAATTTTATCCGGTTAAAAAAAGTTGCCTCCGAAATATTTAATAGATTCCGTTGAAACTCGGTTTTATTAAACAGGCGTACCCGTTTTGCTCCAGGGGGAAAACCTGACCCCCCTTCCCCCCGGGGGAAAGGGGGATTCCATCCGAACCCCCCAAAAGGGCCCTATCAACCCCAGACGGCCCGGGTGGGGTGAGGTGTTGGGTGGGGTTGGGTTTTATAAAAGGGAAACCCGGAAAAAACCCCGGCCCTTTTAAAATTTTTAAAATTCCTTTTTTCTGGCCCCCATATCCGCCTGATTAAGCCATTCAAACCCTTTTGAAAAACCATCCCGATTTCTTTAGGGGAGGATTAAAGGGGGAAAAAAGGGGTTTTTTTAGATCGATTTAAATACAAATTATAAAAAATATTAATTCATTTAGCATTTGAACGTCTCCCAACGTGAAAAAAGAACCCGCTGCATCTTTTTTAACTTTTTGATTTTAAAAAAGGCCCAATAGCAACTAGTTATCTCGGGTTTTACCCGTTTTCATAAAAACCCTTTTAAATTTTAAAACCATGCCCTTTGGGGAAAGGAAGAAGGGGGCTTACGGGTCAGCTGTTTACAAACCCTTTTCGGGCCGGGGCTGAATCAGCGGGGAGCTTTTCCCGGGAGGTAATTTCCCCCAGCCCACCCATGGGGGACTGGCCCCCAACTCGCCCGGGCTCGGGAAAAAAAGAAAAGAAAGATCCTTTCTTGGGCCGGGAAAAACCCCCGGGCCCCGGATGCGCGCGGGGCCACAAAGCCAGGGGTGCGAGGGGCCGGGGAAACGTTTTAGGCCGGCCTTTTAATCCAAAAACCGCCTGCGGGGCCTTGGGGAAAGCTTTGACGCTTGGTTTTTTCGGCGCTGAATGCTTTAAACTAGAGCCTGGTTCCCGAGAAAGGATTTTCACGGGGGATGGGGAAAGGAAAAAAGGGTGTTTGTCTTAGATAAAATACAAGGGGGGTTTCAAAAAGATATTTGCAAAAAATTAGATGAAGAATTTTTAAAAAAAAATTTTTCCCTAGTTGGGGGTTCTTACCCAAAGCAAAGGGGGGGAAGGCAAAGTTAGATTGGGGGCCCAACAGCCCAAAAGTGGTCCGGAAAAGGGACCGACACCTTTCTGCAAGCTTGAGGGCCATTAGTTGGGTATGGATAGGAAATTGAACTTGTCCCGGGGCCGTAAAAGGGCCGAACCCGGTTTTTTGGAAGGGGTGGGGGCCGGGGGTGGTGGGGGGGGGGAAAAGGGAAAGGGGGCCCCCGGTTGGGGATATTTTGAACTTGCCCTAAAAGGGGATGGGGGCAAAGGGGGGCCAACAAAGGGGGGGTGGGGGGGCCCCAAAGGGGGGTGGGGGGACCATCAAATTGCCCTTAACTTCCTGGGGCCCCGATGGCTGGGCTAAAGGTCAACAAACAACAGGGTGGTTGGGGAGGGACTTTCCGTCATTAAACAAAGGGGCCCCGGGTCAAGGCTCCGGTCAACAAAAAATCCGGGGGGGGGGGACTTCCCGAAAGGTCAAAAGGTCAAATAACAAAAGATGGTGGGGGGGAAAGGGCTTGGTTTTTGATTTTAAAAAGGGGGGGTTTTAAACTTACCCAAAACCCAAACCCCGGTTAAATTTTTAGAAACCGCCCCGGCATTTACTACTATCCCCGAAATGACATCACGTATACATTCCCCGGGATTTTAGTTATTTTGAGAGCCGTAAAAAATTTACAAATTTAAAGGACTCCGGCCCCGTTGGAGGAAAAGCCAGTTTAAACAAAATAAAATGATTCCAAAACATAGAAAAACATAAAGAAAAATCAAAACAAAAAGATTTAACGGGTACTTTAATTCGATGTAATTTTGAGAAACTAATTAAACGATTTTAAAATGAAAATTTATAATGTTCTCCAAATTTTTGAAAAAACTACCGGGATAAAAAATAAAATTGAAATTGGTTACATTTTGGGGTTTTTCCCCACCGTTTACCTTTTTTCCCCGTACCCCAATTTTAAACCCCTTTCCAAAGAACCGCATGGGGTTCAACTCTTTTTCTTTTTGGCACTTTTTTATGGAACTTCTTTTTTTTTCCACCGTGCGATTTTTTTGGGGAATTTAGCTTTTCTCCAACATGCTATGTCACTCGATCAACTTATTTTTTTGAATACCCCTTTTTTTGAACAAAAGTTTTTTCCTTTGGCCCCCACTTTTGGAAAATTTTTGGGAAAATTTTTTATTTTTCCCCGCTTTTCCCATTGTCTTTTCCCAAGGCCTGCGGGGTTGGGGGGATTTATATTGATTTCATTTTTCAAATAGGCTTTTAATTTGGGACAAGTTTGGGGAAAAGCCCGGGCTTTGTTTTCAAGTTGGGCCCGGGGTTTATTCGGGAAAAACTTGGAAGTTGGGGTCGCGAAATTTCCCATCTGGGTTTTCTGTGGGTAAGCAATTTCCTTTTTTCTTTTCCCATGTTATAGTGGGTTTCCCTTTCGGGGTTAATAGGACCCCCAGTCCCCTGGTGGGTTATTTTCCCTTTTTCAAGTAATTTTCCCTTTTTTAAACTTTACTTTCTTTTTTTTTTAATTTTCCCCACTTTAATTCTGTAAATTTTTTCCACCTGTGTATTGGCCCAACCCTTTTTTTTTGCCCTTTAATAATTTTCCCTTTCTGACATGTGTATAACCAACGTCCGGATTGGACCTGCTTTTTTAATTCCACTTGTTCTGGACTGATAATTACTTTCCCTTATTTTCTGAATTTGCACCTTGATTTTCTTTTTTTTTTTTTTTTCTCCAAGCCGGTCTCTTTTTTCGTTACTTTCTTTTCTTTTTTTTACAACTTCATTTATAAATATTCTCCTTTTATGCTTTATTCGCTTTAAAAGCTGTGTGTCCAAAGCCAAAAAAAACAACCCCCGTGGGATTGCTGTCCATGGTCTTTTGGGTATTGGTTATTCTTATGGTGTGTCTTGAAAAATCTTTATTTTCTCGCCCTTTGGAAAAAGGGCCTTTGGGGCAATGTCTTGGACAAAGTCTCATGTTTCGGGGGCCCCAAAAACGCCCCCGTGGCCAATCTGTCTCGGGTCTTTAAATGTCTTTCTGGGTCTTCACGTGAAATCACATCTCGTTTTCCCCAGTGTTTTTCTAGGATTTTTTTTTAATGGGGACAGGTTGAAAAAAATAGAATGAAAAAAACACGTTTGGGTGTAACTTTTTTTAAAAGAAATACAGGTATGATCATAGAATGAAAAGGAGAAAATTAGATGCTTTAATTCATAAATACAGACTGAAAAAAGGGACTTAGAAATGCAGGTATGTTTTTAAAAATTAAAATGAGACGTTGGATGTACCCCTTTCAATTTAAAAAAAACAGGTATGAATAAGAACAAAAATGGACTGTTAGATGTAACACAACTACACGAGGATGCTAGGTATGCATTTGGCTATGTGATGTTGTAGTGCCTAATTTAGACTGGAGATTTAACAACAGACTATTGCTTTCTTGAGACAGCCTGTTGCAGTGTTCCTGAGACTTAGTACAGAAATTTTAGGTGGCATTAAGTATATTTTGCATCAGAGTACTATCTTTGGTTACCATTTTGGCCCAGAAAAGTATGTTATACTGAAATTTACATTTAGTTAAATGGAAATTCATTGTATTTGTTACTCTGAAAATTTCATTGCTTTGCTATTCACTATAACAGGATTTGACATCTATCTATCTATCTATCTATCTATCTATCTATCTATCTATATCTATCTATCTATCTATCTATCTATCTATCAAGCATCTGCTGAGCATGAAGCACATTGCAGAAGGCAATTAAGTAATGGAGAATGATAATGAATAAGAAGACAAGATGCTGAACACATTCAGTGCATTTACATGCACGCACAAAACAGGGATAAGGTAAGTAAACCGGTTAAGGCAGAATCCCATTTTTTCATGCACAAGTACCTTATTAGAGTTCTCTTTGCAAAAAGCTCGATGTTATTAAACTGTGCAAAAAAGAGTTCAATGTCATCCTCGCCTAAAAAGCATGTAGCCTGGATAATTTTTTGTGTTTTCTAAATACGTTTAGTCCTTCATGTGCAGTGAAGTAACTAATATCATTCCATTTTATACCCTCGACCTGATCTACGATGATTCACGGTATGAAGCCTGGTTGCTTTCTAACCTGATGCCACTGTTTCAACATATCTATGGCACATAATTATATGAACATTAAACTGACATTTTATTAATATGCTTCCATTACTGGATTTCACTTAGCACGCCTTTCTGCTTGGCTGCATGATTGAACCGCAAAGGACTGTCATACCAATATGTTTGTTCTTGCCTCATGCCCAGTTCTGTTGTAATTCTAATAACACAGGTATTATTATTTTAGTAAGTATTGTGTTAGGTTACTCATTATTTTAAAAGTAATCAGACTATTTAACTCATGTTATTTTTATTGTGTTAACCCTTCTGTTCCTGAGATTGTGCTGCTGAGCTTAGCACTCTATGTTCACTGATCATTATAAATGTAACGATTTTTGAAATATTGAGACATTATTTTGTGCAGAGATGGGAAAATGCGATCGTCTGAACATCTGCAACATGATCTCCCATTATTATCCATGTCTGCTGAAAGCATGAACAAAGCAAACACAGGTACAGAATGACAGGGTGCAACCAACATGCACAGGCTACAAAATCCTTTACAGTAACCCAGTTAGGGTTTACATGGCCACATAATCTGATTATTTGTGCAGAAATCTACCTCTGTTAATTAGGTTTCTTTCCAATAACCCTAATTCTCTAATAAGGGTTTACTGATTCTAGAAATCAGTTTTATGTAAATAACTGGTTACTGAGTGCATGTAAATGCAATGACTGTAACTTATTAAGAGCGCACTCAGAAAAGTGAAGAAAGTGAGAATGAGGCTGAAATTGAGTCTGAATGTAGCCTTCGACTCTTTAAGATACCAAAATAGTTCTCAAAAGTGAAGCCACAGGTTACCAGTTGTAGTACCCAAAATCTACCATCTATATGAAGGAACCAGAAAAGACTTTTTAATTATTTAGATTCATAACAGGCTCCATAAATACTATGAAGCATATGATAGCAGATTTGTGAACTATCAATGGTTTCTTGATTTTAGGAAGACACTTGCTACTGCATACAGTGACACAGGCTAGTTTATTGTTTTTGATCTGTTGGCATCCTGCTAAGCCAACTACTATTCACCCTAAAAAGTAATGGTTCTTTAATGGCACTTTGGTTCTTTACTGGATTATGCAGTTCATTGAATGAACGATTGCTTTAAAAAACACCATTTCATTCTAGGAAGAGTTCTTTCCATATGAAGTTGGTTCTTCATGCTTTGAAAAGATTCCTAATAAGTAACCCTAACCCAAAAAATTCTTACCCACATGACCAAATTCCAAAACTAACCACCACAACTTGGTTATGGTTCTTTATTTGGTTGTGTGGTTCCTCAAATGAACTATTATTTGACAAAGCACCATTTCATACTAGGAAGGGGTCTTTGAATATGAAGTTCTTTCTTCTTGCTTTGAAAAATCTTCCTCATATGTAACCCTAATCCTAACCATAACCCAAAAAATTCTTACCCAGTGGACTAAATTCCTAAACTAACCACCACAACAACAACCTTAACATAACCCTTACTGGTTCAATAGGGAGAGAAAATTAACAGAGAGAATCTGGCCTCAAAAACTACAGCACATTGTCAAAAAAGCTAAAAATGAAGGGACCTCAGGTAATAAACAATTTCCCAAAAAAATCGTGAAGATGGTCAATGCATCTCTGGGCACCCATGGGACCAAAAACAATCGTCTTAAATTTTAGAGTTGTGAACGAAGCCCATGGGAACCTCCTTTTTCTGTAACCTAAGCCTAACCCTAAAAGTGACATTTTGAATGTATGGTAGGCTACTTAGCAGGACAGTACCAGATTAAGAAAATGTGGAGTTATCTTGTATTATTGAGTAAGCTAATGTCCTTTAAAAATCATGAGCCATTGGTATTTCACAAATTTGTTACCATCTAGTCATGGCTATTTTGTGTAGGGAGCTTGGTATGGATCTAAATAAGTAAAGGTTCTTTCTAGAACTTTCATGTGGACAGTTCTTTTGGCACTCCAAAATGGTTCAACTATGGCATCGCTCTGAGGAACCACCCTGAATCAACAAACTTCTAGGCGTGGGTGTAAACCGGTCTGTAAGAGCCATTTTCCTAGTTATATAGGATTCATAAACATTTTACTAGATGACAATGTATAATCTATGGAGGTTCCTAAAACCCCGTAAGCTGAGTGAAATTGATATATTCTTACCATTTCTAATATCTTTGGCTAAACATTATTCTTTGTTAGTGACCAGCCTTGCCATGTGTAAGGTGTAGAAGGCATATGGTTTTGTGCTGTCCCTCCGCGCGTTTCTACGTGCCAATGGGTCCACAGGCCTTTTGAGTGTGTAAAGTAACTTGTAAAACAGCACTTATTTAAGTGTTGAGCCATATGTTTAAAGCGTACAGAAAAAGAAGCTAAGAATCTTTAAGTATAGAAAAAAGAACTAAAGAACTTTTAAGTATAGAAATAACAAGTTTCTCAAGAAAAGCTAAGTTTAGAGAAGATACATTTTCCCCTTTTTTCTTGCCTTTTATTCTACGTGTGTAACTATTTTTTCTTTATTCTTGTGTGGATTATTTGCTTTTAACTTTCACTAAATATTTTTTAAATGAACTTTTGGACTGAGAGATTTCTTTCGGCATGTGTTTTACCCGTGCTTGATCTCACCTTATACTTCAGTGGCTACACGGTCCTTATGTTTTTAGCTACTGGATTTTTTACTAACAAGAAGCAGGTAGTGAAGGTGAGGGTCAGCCCTCTAAGTCTATCCCTATTAGTATGGATACCCCATAGGGTTATTTTTATCCTGTTATGTTACACCGATCAGCCGCATTAAAAGCTCTGCCAGGTGAAGTGAATCACATGGTTTGTCTCGTTACAATGGTATCTGTCTTAAGGTGGCATATATTATGCAGCAAGTGGACAGTCAGCTCTTGAAGGTGATGTTTTAGAGGCAGGAAGAACGGGCACAAGCGGGATCCGAACGTCTTTGATAAATTGTCAAATTGCGATGGCCACACAACTGGGTCAGAGCATCTTCACTAAACTGTAGGTCTTGTGGGGATATTCCCAGAGTGCAGTGGGGTTAGTAACTACCAAAAGTGGTCCAAGGATGGACAAAGGGTAAACTGGCAACATGGTCATGATGCGTGTGAGGGCAAAGGCTAGCCTATCTGGCCTGCTCCCAAAGAAGAACTACTATAGCTAAAGATTGATGAAAAACTTAACACTGGCCATGAGAGAAAGATGTCAGGACAAAGTGCATATGGGGCCGTGTAGCCACAGACCGGTCAGAGTATCCTTGATTACCCCTGTTCTCTGTCGAAAGTGCCTACATTGGGCATTTGAGCATCAGTACTGGACCATAGAGCAATAGAATAAGGTAGCCTGGTCTGATGAATCATGTTTTCTTTCAGATTATGAGGACAGCCAGGTGCATGTGCCTGAGAAAAAAGCAAGCCAACAAATGCAGTGTGATGCTCTGCTCTGGGCAATGATCTGCTGTGAAACCTTTGCTGTTGAAATTCACGTGGATGTTACTATGACACGTACAGCCAATCTAAAGATTCCTGCTGACCATGTCTTCCTGGCAATGGTATTGCCTTATGGCAGTGCCCTACCACTGCAAGAATTGTTCGGAATATGACAAAGAGGTCAAGTTGTTGACTTGGCCTCAAATTCCTCAGATCTCAACCGATTGCATCTGTGAAATCTGTTTTAAAACCAATTCTGATCCGTGGAGGCCTTTTCCATGCAATTAAGACTTAAAGGATCTGCTACTAATGTCTTAGTACAAGATAGCAGGACACTTTCAAAGATCTTTGGAGCCCATGTCTCACAAGTCAGAGGTGTTTTGGGCATGAGGGGGGCCAAACAATATCAGGGCGGGTTGTTTTAATGTTGTGCTTGATTTGTAAATTTTTGTACAAAAACTACTACATTTTGTAGGTGGATTCTTTAAGACTAGTCAGGTTTCTAATGACACTGCTCTTGTAAGTTTCATCACAAGCAATAATCAAGACAGCATGCAAGAATCAAGTCAAGTCAAGGTTGGGGAGCATGCACTGGTACAGCGCGTGCCCACACTACACTATGAAACAACATCGGGATCCCGGTTGGCAACCCCCAGGCAACCCATCCAGTCCCACCCTCTGGAAATGACCCCATCTGCCGCAGCCAGGTGTTGGGGTCACCCCGCCTGGTTCAGCAACCCCGGGCCCCCAACAATGAGGATATTACGAGCTGGATCACCCTCAGGGAAACACGCCACATGGCAGTAGTGCCGTAACTGACACTCCCTCAAAATGCAGGTAATGTGCCTCATCTCGGACTCCATGAGCAACACAAAGTCAAACCAACGTACCCAATGACGTCTGGAGAAAACAGTACCAAAGGAGTCGTTTCATCTCAGGTCACTGGATAGCCCATGTCTCCCAACCATATAGCAAGACAGGATGCACCAGGACTCTAAAGACTTGGACCTTCGCTTTTTGTTGAGATATCGGAATGCCACAAAACCCTTTCCAGCGACCTCATGACCCCCATGCCTCCCAATCCGTCTACTGACTTCATAGGAAGAGTCACTAGAGACATGAATGTCACTTCCAATAAGTAAACCCGAAAGCATCTCTTG